>NC_134403.1:143048830-143348830 GCF_038048845.1 Mixophyes fleayi | reverse complement strand
GAGATGAATGACCACGTATAAATCTATGGGGAGAGACATATGTGTAGCACATAGACGTTTTACCAAAGCAGAAGATGGACCAAGGATATGGGATCATTGTTCCTGCTCAATCATCCAGTTTGATCAATGATCTCTATGTGAGTATCTATCACTCTTGCATTTCCTTGTCAAAAATAACCAAGACAGAATGTAGAGATGGGTTAAAGGATGACCAAGTCCACCAGCTCTAAAAGTGTGCGCAGCGTGTGGTTTTTTTTGTATGTGGAAAATAGAATATAGGAGATCGTAAATATGTAAGCATTACTGTTATCCTTGTGTATTCATACGGAAGGATCAGGTACTTGCTAGTTTGAAGTAAATGAGCAAAATCTCATGTTGTATGCTTCCTAATATAGTCAGTGGAATTGCAGACAGGTGACAATAGTTGGATTGGATGTTTTGTGTGGATCTAAAAGAAAACTGCTGTATATTATTACTGTGCTCCATGTTGGTGTTGTAATTTATAACTTGAACAAATGTCCTGTGTATGTTTATATTGTAGTTTAAGTTTAAACTTGAAATAAAACATGTCTATTTATTCACTTTCAGATTATTGCTTGTGTCCAGATGTACCACAATGATCCATTATGCTTCCATAGCTGGAGCTGGAAATAATGATCACACACCAATAATAATGTGGTGTAATACCCAGATTGAAGTATGTCATTATGTTCTTCTATTTTTCAACAAGTTGTGCATGTCTGTAACCCGCTGTATCACTTTCAAGACCCAACTACAGCTGATTTTACTCTTTGGGAGTATTAGATGTATTGAGTGTATTATGTGCTAGTCAAATCCCCCTGTTGCACAATGTTTCCTTCTGGACACTTTGTTGTCACCCAATTGGCTGTAACATCAATAAAAATGTCCTAACCTGTTATAACAGTTCATTGGAAATAAAACATTTAGGGGCATATTCAATTCGGCCCGGCGCTCGTGATTACGCTCGGCTGCCTTGTTACTGCAACACCGAGGATTTCCGTGTGCATCCCATAGGGTTGCAAAGGGAAATCCGCGATATTGCGGTACCGTATGGTCACTTTACACACGCAGTGGCGTGTAGTCGCGAGCACCCCTTAATGTTATTCTAAAAGGCATTTGACAATAAATAACATCACAGTAGATTTATAGTTCTCAGATGCAAACCATCCTCCCCACTCCCAAACACTGCTAAAATTTACCTCCATCGTCTGTCCACTTCTGTAGAGCTCCGGAACAGCAATCAACATGTCACCTGGCAAGTCTTTATCGAGAATCCCAGTAACAAGTTGGGGAGTAGATGAGAACAGTAAATTAAAAAAGATCAGATACCACTGATCAATCATCGCCGATCCAGAGAATCCACAATAAAATTGGTACCAAAACAGGAGAGCCACAAACATCTAGTTTGAAAGTAAAAATTAATTGAGAACAATGTCAGTGTTCACTCATGCAAAACAAATATTTCAAAATGTTAATGCAGCATACTCTTGTTCACATAGGTCTACCACATCTATAGTTTGTTAACAGATATTGAATTAACTAAAGTTACATATTGTCCAATTTTAGTTCCTTTGTACCTTCATAAATACAAAGTTTGAAGTAAATCTTAGAAATGAGTTTCTTCGTGTTGAGTTTGTTATTAAATCAAAGACATTAGCATACATCCATACAAAAAGATGTTTTAAAAATTATAACAAGCATTTACTTTTATTTCATGAGCAGCTTAGGGAACTCACTTGGCTAGATTTAAGCATGCAGGCATTATATAACAATCACTCAAGCATGCAGTGGTGCTAAAAAACCCAATAATCTATATTTAAACTGCCGATGTGGAAATTGCAAAGCAGATTGACCGTTTAGTCAGAAAGATTTTTCATACATTGCCAAATATACCAACGATGTATAAGTAGCTATTGTTTACTTCAATAAAAGAAATATTTAATTGGACTAGTTTTTTTCTTTAAAGCAAAAAAAAGGACACAGTAGAAATAGGTTCCTATAATTATTTTATTGTAGTTCATAGGTGTCCTTTTTTTTTGCTTTAAAGAAAAAAAAAGGACACATATGAACTACAATAAAATAATTATAGGAACCTATTTCTACTAACTGTGTTAATCCATGTGCAACTCAAATCTAAAACCTAGGTAAAGATTTTAAAAGGTTTTCAGGGGCAACACCCCTGTGCCTCCTCTCAAACCCCCCACCCATCCTCCAAATATAAATTAATGGATAGTCAACAGTGGAATTTCAGTGAGAAAAATATAGCACCAGTTACATACTCTTTGAGTGACCCGAGAGTTGCACAGAAATGAATGAGTACTGCCATGGCGGAAGTTGGTTATATATCGGGACTGTCCAAATGGTGGCCTTTGGCCTGTATGTGACCCTTCAAAGCTTTTCTGAAGCATTCAGCTACCCTACGTTTCTCTAATGTTGTATAACAATTTACATAATATAATTCAGACGTGTAATTCTATACACTGTATTCATCTCTTCTCATTAAAACATTAGTCAATCAGTTAATACTTCTTGAAAACTATGTATTAAGAATACTCTCATTCTAAAAATGTGGGCATCTACACATTATATGATACTGAAAAAGTCAAATATAATCTATAATCTAAGGATTAAAAATAGATGCATTAGAAAACACTGAAGAAAGAAATCATAACAAACATATTAAATATAAATGCAGGCCCAACATTATAAACATAGCATGTCATTGCCTCTTTCATACGATCAATATAATAATATTTTAATTATCACTTACAGCATTTTTGTAGAAGAAATACAACACCATATTGGCCAGTCGAGAATAACACCATCGGCCATGAACAAGCAGCAGCTTCTCCAAGTATCGAAACCTTGGAACAGCAAAATCACTGGCCATAACCGCCTGGAAGGAGCAGAAAAGTAGATAGTGTTCACATGCAGAACAAATTTGTCTACAAGACACAAACACCGTGACTCTAGAACAGTTTCCAATGAACGGTTACAGATAAATAACATGCCTGACTTAAGGGTAAAAAAAATATATATAAAAAAAAATGTAAAGAGAGAAGAAAAACACAATTCTTTTTTTATTTCTTGTCAATTACCACCAACCCTCCACCAAACGCAAACTCAATTGAAAGTCCTCAAACTATGGGCTATTGAGGCTGTACGTCAATTCATTTCTTTTTAGTCTTTGGATGTGTAGCACTCAGGTTTCTTAATAGCTGTTCTTTCCCAGATCATCCCTCTATTTCTAGGTTAAATAGGTTACCTTCAGAAATATTATAGCAATGACAATGTAGCTATATTTGGTGCACATTTTGCTATAATGACATTTAAGGGCATATTCAATTGTCGGCGGAAAAGGTGAAAATCTCGAGCTCCGCGCACTATTACCGTTATTACGGTAATAGTGCGTGGAAAAACCGTTATTATGGTAGTTTTCTCGCTGGATTTCAGCTTACAGCTCCCTGAGCTGAAATCCAGCTAACTTCTACCGTAATAACAGTAGTATTTCAACGCCGTGGAAACCCGCGACAATTAAATATGCCCCTTACAGTCAGGAACCTGAAGAAAGGTACCCATGCTACCTGGCATTAAACCTAAAAAATACAACATACACAACTTAAACATCTATGCACTGTGTTGTAAAGCCCAACTACAGAAATGCCGTCTACGACAATATAAAACGTACTGAAGTTTCCTTTAATAACTGCTCACTACAGGGTATAACATTTTTCCATCTTTGCTGAAAAATTGTTTGAAGCATTACATAAATACATTTTTGGCAGTGTTACTGCTTACAGGAAAGCCTCCATGAAAGCTTGTGTGTTTGTAGTGCAACTGTATCAGTCGGTGTTTTAGGCCAGTGGCGGCCAACAGGTGGTCCGTGGGCCACGTGCTCCTGGCGATTCCAGGAAGCTGCTCCCAGTCTGACTTATTCTCGGCTTTGTTTTAAAGCTGGGCATGTGGGGGAGTACATGTAGGATCTGAGGGATTGCGAGTGTATTTTGTGGCAAGTGGGGGCTCCGAGTGCATTTTCATTCTTGAAATTAAAGATAATGTGCAGCCCTCCATCTGTTAAAAAGGGCCTTTAAGTATACAGTATATAGTACGTTGCCCATCACCGTTTTAGTCAGTGCTGTTAAACAAGAAGAGATGACTGAGAAAGTTTGTCACAGGAAGTCTTCATTTTGAGCCAGCAAAGAATAGAGAAAAGCAGCTAATTTATAAAGCATATCAAAGACATAACCTGGAGTGGTTGTTCAGCTATATATGCATTGCCAGCATGAGCCTACTGCACTCTCCCCATCAAATAAGCAGAATGTGCGTTACGTTGCAGAGATGCAGAGTAGTGCTACGCTACAGCTCCACTCACAGAATATGCTGCATGTTTAATGGAAATGAGCAGATGGCCTTTTTACACTGTGCAATCAGATGTTACATTTTTCTGTAAAGTGTATAATGGCACACAGCTAGAAGTCAGTTTGATCTGCTGGGTTTAGAATGTGCTCTGATAGGTGTAATGCAATGCAAATATAAATACATTTGCTTTATTGAGTATAATGAAGTGTAAAGAGAGGTTAATTCAATGTAATTTAGTTTGGCAAAGAGAGGGTACCTGGTGCACAAATTCTGATTCAAGTGAACAATACTTACAGGACAACCAAGCCACATGTACATGATAAATGTTTTTATTTCTTTATATCCCCATAACCGCGACAATATTTTTGTGTGTCCTAAATCTGGTAAACAATATCAGTGCATGAGAATAGCTTTTCTGTGAGTTAGCAATGTCAGGCACTACACCAATGGAAGATGTGTACTTACTGCATGGTGGACTGGTAGGTCCTAAAAAGGCTGCTTCACATTTGTTAATAAGATTTACATGTACAGACTCTTGACATCACAATTGTGAAAGAACATGTCTGTAGCAATGTCATAGGTCTGCGCATGTAACTAGAATTAACAAAATAATTATCGTGCACTAGCTTGCGGGGTCCCCTCAAGCCTTCCTGCATTGCCATCCCAGAATTCTATTGTTGGATACACAAAAACATACACACAAAAGAAATAGATGATAAACACATACAGGTACACATCACCTTGCACACAGGTACACACCACCTTGCACACATAAACCTGCGTGCAACAAATAGGGTCAATCAAAGTTATGTTAGATGTAACTCTTTCCAAAATAATTGACAATCGCTTGGTCACTTGTTAGTTCACTATAAAGAAACTTAAACATGCAACAATTTGCAAGTTGTAATTAAAAGACCTTTTCATACAGGACAAGCTAAATATGATAAACTATTAGCAATACACCTGGTTTAAGTACTGACAGATGAAAGGGATCTAACTTGGGTGATCATACTTTTCAAACAACTGCTTGATAAGATCGCATTGATTAAAGTCTTTCATATTTGATGATTCCAATATACCATAACACTAATTTTTTCTCATCTAAGCAACAGCTTTAAATTATTGGCTCACAAAGAAATTCTAAACAATTAAGTATGATTGTTGAAAAATCTTAACATGGAGGAAAAACATATTTGAACAGGTAAAATAAATGTTGAGCTCTAGGAGTTGAATGCATCTTGATGGTAATTGAAGGTCTACTTAAAATTATCTTGGTCCTCAAATTTTAAATCTTGCTGCTAATTCTTTTACATTTGAATCCGTTTAAGAATCATGTAATTGCCTATTGTACATTCAGAGTGAACATTCATGTGAAAAAGTGCATAAAGACAATTATAACCTACCTGCATTCCTTCCTGACCAGAAATTCCAACACCAACATCTGCCACCTGAATCATGCTGACATCATTCGTTCCGTCACCTTCAAAAACCATAGCAAACAAAATTTTTAAGGATCACATTACTGTGATATTATGGAGTTTTATCTAAAATGCGTAATAATGCCCATGCACCTAACTGCCTCTGTGAGCAATTTATGCATTTCTGGTCATTCAGAGGTTTTACTGAACAAATGGATCACAATATAATTGCACTGCTACTACTATCTCATATGTGCTGATGAAGGTCGTTGTTTGAATCAATTTTCCCACTGTGTCAAAGCCGGATGTAGAATAATCAAAATCAGTTCAACGTGTGGCACTCCAGGTGTTGTAACATTACAAGCCTAGCATGCTTTGTCAGAAGATAGATAGCATAGGTGGCAGGGTATGCAGGGATTTGTACTTTCACAACACATGGAGTGCCACAGGTTATCCAGGCCTGTTCTAAATGATAACTATAGGGGCCATACCCTGTGCAATAATCTACCATTTTTTTTGTAATAAAACTGGTTGACTCGTTTTGAAAATGTGTGGCCAACTTAACGCAAATAGTGTTGGCTGTTTTAGTGTAACCAAAGTGAATAGCTTTGCAAACAAAGACCCTTCTGTGGGCATGTCTATACAATTTAGAACACACAATAGCTTACCTATTGCTAATGTCATAGTTTTAAGTTTATCTCGAACAAGCTTCACCACCATGCTCTTTTGAAGGGGCGTAGATCGACAGCAGAGCACAGAACGACATTGTCGAGCCAGTGAAATAAATTTATCGGCTTGGCTTGCGTCTAATGCAAAAGCCAACGTTTTCCCATCGATCACAAGTCCAAGATTCTGATGCTTTGTGGATGAAGACCATTGGGATTTATTATGGGTAAAACCAATGTCAACATTCCCAGCAGACTGTTCCTTTGAATCATTTGAAATCTTAGACTCTACGTAGAGCAAACACTGGTCAAGCAAAGCAGCACAAGCTTCCTGGAGGAAAATAAAATAAATTTAATGTGGTTGCTTTGTTATTGTAGCATATTGCATAAAAGGATTACATTTCTTTAAATTTTCAGCAATATAAAGGGTAAAAAACAAGCAACTCTTTCCACAATTACTTTCAAGCAATGAATGCAACTCTAGAAGTTTACCCCAAGTGTGCTAGGGCTCACAAATGTACAATTATACGATTACTATTTAAGCTTTAATCTTTATTTCCATAATACAGATTATGTAGTTTTCCCTTTTACTATCCTTTTTAAGTATTTTTCAGTTCTTCAACATTGTTAGATTTCTTGCAATTGTGAGCATGCCAGCTAGCATTAGATAACAATTACAAGCAATATGCTTAAGTCCAGGACCACACCTACTCTGGCCATCTAAGAAAAAAAAGGACGGAAGAGGTTGTTATGATGCTCTCGGGTTTACCTAGCACTTCCAAATTGGACATTGCAAATCATTCAATATTGCATGCTATGTACTGAGTGAAGAATTGACCAGGTTGGAACCTGTCAACTACAGCCCAATCTCGGCAGTAGAGTGCCCTGCACTACAGCCACTTGTATGGGACATGCATCTATGTCCTGTCAGACTATGTGGAGATTAAAAAGGACAAGCAGCTGAAAATATTATTTATTTTACGTAACAGAGCTAGGAATACAAATTAACGTGAATTTAATTGCAAAAGTTTCAGCAGCTTAGAGAGTGTGATCGTGGGGTAGAAATATTTTCCCCAATAAGTAGACTTCTGTCTGTAATTCCATTGGGGGCATTTTATTATTTAGATGTCTTATAACCAACAGCTCTAAATAGTTAACATTACAATAAATAGGAGGCTCATTATAATAAATTATACTGTAATTCAATCAGTGCAATTTTGTAATAAAGTATACTGCATTGTTTATACTTTTACAAGACATTAAAAATTTGAATCTTGGTAACTATTCTTTAACAAACTTTAGGAAAATTGCTGTTATTTATCCTCTTAGACAAAAAACCTGAATATTATAAATGATTAAGGAAATAGTAGATCAACACAACTGAAGGTGTTAATGTACATTCAAAGAATGGAAAGTCTATGCTGGACTGTAGGTAACAAATTGTAACACTATGGGCTAGATTTACTAAGCTGCGGGTTTGAAAAAGTGGGGATGTTGCCTATAGCAACCAATCAGATTCTAGCTTTCATTTTGTAGAAAGCACTAAATAAATGAAAGCTAGAATCTGATTGGTTGCTATAGGCAACATCCCCACTTTTTAAAACCCGCAGCTTAGTAAATCTAGCCCTATGCCTCAATGTGCAGTCATGTCAAATGCTATACCTTAAAGGAATAGGCAATAGCAATGAAAGGGGAAATATGGAAGAGGGAAAGTAAAACATGAGGTATGTTATATTAGATTAAAATGACAAGTTACAGTTTGTCAAGTGCATTATGAGGCAAGTAAAATTACATGGCAAGACCTGATTTATACATCTTCTGGTATTAATATGGGCAACATGTCACTGATTTGGGATGACAGCTGAGACCACAAGAACAGAAACCACTCTGTTTACATTGATCAGACTTTATTGGCCTTTATGAGACATCCCCATGGTGAATCTTATTATTGGTGTTTAACAGGGCCATAACTAGGGCTCTGCAACAGGGGCGATCAACCAGGGCGCAACATTGAAGGGGGGGGGGGTGCAATTTAGGAATGTTTTAGGTTCATTTGGTTAAAATTGAGTGCTAGGGGGGCGGCATTTGTCTTTCTCACCCCAGACGCTAGAATTCTAAGTTACGGCTCTGGTGTTTATGTCCTGACAAAGCATCAAAAGCTACACACATTGCCAAATGAGTACATTAGAAAAGTGCGGCTAGTAATCCATAGCTACATCTACATAATAAAAAAAAATTAATGATTTCAACTTATTTCTCAAAGTTGTATCCTCCGACTTAGTATTTCAATTATACGTCTCACCTGCGGATCCTGAGAAAAAGTTAACAAATCTCACATGGTCCTGAAAAGAATTTGTGTTGCTCACAATTTAATTTGAGCACCTTTAACAGGTGTAAGAACTGATAAAACACTGTCAGCTTTCAATACGTGGCCATAAAGTGCCATTTTAAAGACAACGCAGTTAAACTTGAAAGTGGTGTTTTTATATTCTAGACAGAAAATCAACATTTATATAAAAAACCCCACATAAAACAGGAAGTTCTTTAGTAATTAGATTTTATTTTACTCCCATCCTTTAATGCATCCAACAATGGGAGAAACCATCTTTCTTACACTAACAAGAATGCCCAAGTAAAAATATCCTTCTTTACTCTGAACGCCACTGGTTTTAGCCAGATTGTTCGAATTGAGAAGCAGTTTAAGAAGCAGATAATAAATGATAATATTTATGGATCAAACAACTAATATTATGTTTCAATATGTATTACTCAATAACGTAGTGTGATTATTCCATTGAATATTGAAAAATATCCAGTGTTATATCACTTTTATGAAGCTATCATTTTAAATGTACTTTGAGAGAGGAAAACATCTGGCATTACCATAAGTAAATAGAAAACTCTGCTAACCCATAAAGTGTGTAGTCCCATGCTAAGTGAGCTATGTTGTCTCAGCTATTTGCCTTAATATAAAGATATGTTAAATTGACAATATCAGATCAGCATCTAACTGTGAAAGTTCCGAGAAAAAAAAGTCAGCACAAGCAGGCAAAAAAAAAAATGTGCTTTTTAAAAATGAATTGCTAGAAATGGGCACTCCACCAACTGTTAATGCTAGAAAGTAATTAGCAATTTCTATGCATGATCTTTAAGCACATGGAACATATATCACATTTTGCAGTTATTCAGCATTCATTCCTTTGTGTTCTTGGACTGGAAACTGTTGAGATGGCAAGTAATAAGATCAGTAATTAATTAACAATGAAATTAGTTTTTATTGACGACTGACACGACTACCACTTCAGCTTTCTAGCTACTCTTACGGCCCCGTGTTACAGGGGATGTCAAGATTCAGACATCTGTCTTCTCACAATGCCGACCCCAGGGACCCCTACCACTACTTTATCAGTCATTTTGGTTCTTGAGGATTTGAAGCCCTAAGAAATCTAAACTCTCCAGCCAAGTGCTACTGTACATCACAAGGTGATAATTGTTAAAGGTTCTTTTATAGCTACAACATTTGTTTACAGATCCTTATAAAATGGTACAATGTAGTCTATTACTGATCTTTATAATGTTGTCTATATTCAGTGCTTCACCTCGATAACACCTTCCCATGCCCTTTAAAATGCCACCAGGTGTATTTTAATGTACTTTTGTGCAGAAAGTATCTTAAAATTCCTATGCATGTATGTATATAATTCCATTATTTATTAACTGGTCTTTACACACCAACTGTATTGCAGCCCTTGAGAAAGGTGTCTCTTGAGCACCGAAATGTCCGTATAGACACATATATGCAAGTGACTTAAAAAGTAAAGTCCATATGTGTTTTAAAGGATAGCTGGTTTTATTTAGTTCTCGAACCAAGGCTGGGTAACACTACAGAATTTTTCTCCTGATGTGTTATCTATAATGATTTTTACTAACGACTGATAAAAAACAAACAAAAAAAATTCCTGATCAACATGCTGATTCATGTGTACACATTATACACGTTTTACCTTCAGATCTGTGCTCTTCATCGATCATAACCATCGGCTGAAAAGTTAATGACTCTGTAAACTCTATGGGGATCCTGATCGTGAGTGCAAACACACAGCAGGATTGGAATGACATTGTTGCATTGCTGAACGAGATTTTCAGCTCAGTGTGAAAATCTCGATCAACGATTTCATGTGCTTTGAAATGATAACAGTTTATTGTTCCAGGGTACACACTACTGTGATATCAGGCCAATCCGTTGTTTATCATCTGATAAACAACTGAATGGCCCGATATTTAAACCACTCCCTTCTCCAAAATATGTTAAAATTATTTGGACATAGGAAAACTTTTAGATTATATTCAGGATTGAAAATAAGATATCTTATGATATGCGTATGTGACTATTTTTGTAAATAAAACCTTTTATACAATTCTAATGTTCCTGGTTCTCTAGGTATGGACATTCAATTAATGGTTTAATAGGGGAGTTAGCCCATCAGGGACAAAGTTGGATTAGGATTTTAGGGCTTTGATATATTCAAGAGATTATTCCAAAGTAATGTTTCCATTTAAGGACAAAAAGGTGCTCCTCGGCTAGTTTTGGTAGTGAATTCATGGATACATGGGACTGGGTCATTGTTAGCGGAGTTGGTATGGACTGAGGATCTGAGCATGTCATAGTTGGGCGGAACAGTCCTGAAATACTGCAACAATTTCCTGGGGATTGTAGGTTGTGGGACCATAGCTCCATCCCCCTTTTTGAACTTGCTGATCAGACCAAGTACCCTCTGCTGCCTTAGTTTGCCAACTAGCATTGAGTCAGCCTTACTGGCTGCAATTTTCAAGGTATTAGCAGCTTTGTGCTGTGATCACTGAGCAGAGATCTACCACTCAAGAGCTTTGTAGCTGTATGAGGCACTGCTAATTAGCCTGCCTCTGACAGTAGCCTTATGGGCTTCCTATATGTGTTACAATGTTATATATACACACACATATACATATATATACATTTGTAACCAGATACTGTGTCAGTGACAGAGGTTTTCACAAACCTGTATTATGAGAAGCACTGCTTTGATCTGTTCTGTTTCCTTTAAGGCATTACCTTGCGTTAACTCAGGTCAATTATACCTGTCAAAAGGAATTTTATCCAATCTTTAAGGATTTGTGGAGCTTTCAGGCAATAAAAAGGGTTGAGTTCTCTCCTGTGATAACCTGATTATTTATTCAGAAATAAATGTTAAGGTGACAGAAATCAGGCCTGAGAAACAGGTCCGTTTACCTCATCAAAATACTTTAACTCTTTGATTGTTGGCAGGTATTAGGATAGATCATGACAACAAAAAACAGGAACAAGTCTACTGCGGAATTTTTCAGGGAGAAATCTCTAAAACTGGGAATGTCTGGAGATTATGGCAAATGCAAAACATTTCACAAAATCTATTCCCAATTAGCTCTCTTAAAAATCCAGGCACATGAGGGAGAGGGTGCCGAGTGGAAAATGATATATACTTTAATCCAGATTTTTTACAGATTAGCATTGCTACAATCCTTTTAATGGAAATGATGCACTACCCTCCGCTCTGGAAATTACTAAGGCATTGCCTGAATACACCCGTTTCCTACTCAACATGCTAAGAAAAAACTTATATCCATTCTCTCATCATCTTCTGTCTTGACTACTGCACCCGCCTGTTATCTGGCATTCCCAACACCCATACATGCACCCTTCAATCCATCCTAAATGCTGCTGATCTTCCTCTCTCACCGCTCCACATCCACTGTATCACTTTGCAAATCCCTACAATGGCTCTCTGTGTCCTCCAGAATCCAATTCAAATTACTCACCCTCACCTACAAAGCCCTCAACACCATCACCCCTTCATACATCTCAAATCAAAACACTCTCCTTCCCATCCTCTTAAATCTACCTCTGACCTGCGCCTTGTCTCGTCTCTGGTAACCACCTTTCACTCCCGCCTACAAGACTTCTCCCATGTTGCTCCCCACTTATGGAATTCCCTACCACGCCCTATCAGATTTTTCCACAGCCTTAAAATGTAAAGTGTATAGATATTCTCTAAAAAACAATCTATTTTTTAAAGCTTACCTTATCCCTGATGATACTATTCACATTAATACGATAAAACGATATACCAGCGCTCACCCAAATGTAAACAAGCTGCCAAATGGGGAGGTGATCCTAAATCCTCTCCAGGTATCCACAAGTAAACAAACAAAAATTCCCCGGCGCTAAATGTAAAATTGCAGAGACCAATATGTAAATATATATGAAATGTATTATTATGAACCTAAAACATACACAATAAATTTGCCACATTAATACGCCCTCACAGCTGTCCCTCTCCACTCTAAGCCACACTCTCACCTCTTGTTTCAGCTGTGCCCTATTCCACTCAGAATGTGAGCTCTCCAATGAGCAGGGACCTCCATACTTTTTTGTTTTCATGTCTGCATTTATTTTTCCTACCTTGTATGTCCTTGTTTTATGTTTTCCCTGCTGTACTGCGCTGCAGAACACATTCGCCTTACAAATCTACGGTAATAAATTTAGATCCCCTGGCTAGTTCAATTAAGACTACTTAAATCTGTACATTTATTAAGGACTTGCACATTAAAAGCTACATGAGACAAGGAAATCTTACCAAAGACTCTGCATTTAAAGTGAGTATGTCATCCCCGTGATCCAGAAGTTTGCAGGAATACCCAATGTTTACAGCAGTTTCCTGTTTGTCTCCAGTCAGTACCCAGATTTGTATTCCCGCTTTACGTAGCCTGGTTATAGTCTCTGGAACGCCTTCTTGTAAGCGATCTTCTATTCCTGTAGCACCTGGAGAAGAAACATTTTTAAATTTTAAATCTATACCCCTTTAACATTGTGTATTCAATAATAAAATGCCTATATAGTAGCTAGCACTTTAGTGCTAGCTGTTATTTTTTCCCATGTACGAACTGACACACATTCACATCAGGTGTGCTTGCTGCCTTTGACCAAACTAGCTACATATCTGGTTGCAGATTGTGTAGAGTGCTATATTTTTGTGTGTGGCCAACTAAAACCTCTTAAAACACCTGCAGCAACAGTGAACCCTACAGGCTGTTTTATGCGCTATATAAATAGATGATGATGATGCAATATATGAAACAAGTTTATTAAAATTTATTGCCATCTATTTTCCCTTTTCCCTCGTTTTTATGTAAGCTTACAATAACTGGGCTGTGCAATGTTTCCACTAACAAACAAATCCATTACGGACACGTTTTAAATCATAAGATAAACAGGTTTTCCACTTTCAACATCCTGATTTCATGGTCTTGACTGGTCAAAGTCACAAATATTCCAGTCAGAATTTGTACGATGATACATACATAAAATTATAAATTTAACAGGAAAAGTAACAATGGGGGAGACCATGAAAACAAGAGGAAACAATGCAGAAAACATGGAAAAACAGGTATAGTATGTGTAAACACTGATGAACAAATGTTTTTGTTTACAATGGCATACCCAATTAATTACTTTATTTCCTCTTAGCTATTGCTTCCCATTAGTGGAGTCAAAGGAACAGCAAGCTGAAACAGTTTTTCCCCAGGGCTCCTGTTTTGCTAGTATTGTATTGCAAAAAGTTTTTATTTTTTCACCATTCTAAAAACGGCCACTGAAAATAGGTGCAAGTAACAGGACCAATTGGAAGCTGCAGTATGTACTACAGAAACAGAGAAGCCACAGTAAAAACAGTATGCAGTTGCCAAGGGTCCACTACAGGGAAGCAGCAGCTCAGCTAAAGTTTAACATGTAACGGAGAATGCACAACAATATATCTACAGGGTCATTCCACATCAGATCACCCCCCAAAAAAAGGAAAAGAAATGTCCACCACCCATCTCAGATTTTAACAAAAAATTTTTTAGTTGAGAGGATGTCCAAAAAAATATTTTTGCCAAATATCTTTACTGTCTAACCATTAGTTTCCAAACTATTGATCTTTCAATGTATTAAACTAATTTACTAATTGTGGTTTATTACAGGTTACCAGTTTATATGACGTATCATGGGTGTTCATTAAGGAATCACTACAAAATATGGACCTTTGGAGGTAATTTTTCCTCCTGAATCCAAAAATGCAAACTAAATTACTGCATCTGCCTTACTTTTTTAGTTACAGCAAAAATGCAAGCTTTTGGAACAGATTTTAAAACGCTAGGTTAAATCAACATTAGCCATCCCAAATTTTCATGGCACTCTGTTTCATAGTGGAGAAAAAAAAATAATGAAGTTAACGTTCGATTACTGTTCTACCACCCACATACATAATTTACACAACAAACCAGGCTAGGTAAAAAACCATACCCAGTATCCCTTAAATTTGGAAGAAAATAAAAAGAATACTATTGAAGTTAAAAAACCATACCCAAAAGTGAACAAAACTGAGACAATGGTATAACTCCTATACATAAAGTGAAACATAACAGAAACTGATGAGGGTTCCCATCAGGAAAACCTTTCAAAACTGAAACTTTCCAGAGAAAGAGAGGGAGACAGACAGAAAGATCAATCGTGGCAGCTGCTCCTCCAAAGTGCACATTCGGAAGTCTTTTAAATACTGACTGCCATATTACTATCTGCTCAAAAAACACTGGATTACACTGCTGGGACCAATTTACAGATGAAAAAAATAAATAACTTGAGTCTGAGAACTGAAGTTTCAAATGCAACCAGTGATTCTGGATCCTCAATCAGCTACCATCATGAAAAGGTACTGCTGTTAAACTATGAGGAATTTAAGAAAACATGCTGTAATCAATACTTGTCTCAACAAGAAGGAATCAGAAAAAGCTTAAGAGTTGTGTCACTGAAGTGGGCCAAAGAACATGGCAAGTGTCAACCTGATGTGGCTATTAAGCCAGGACAGAAACTTTGCCCAAAATGCAGAATCCAACGGTCACACTGTAAAGAACAAACAGACGTAGATATGCCAACAGAAGAAGTTGAATCCCTGGCAAAGAGTTTATATGAACCTGCAGAAACAAATGAGCTGTATCAAAGTATTACAAAGCTAGGTTGTACACCAGTGAAATTGCATAGGGTAAAGAGAAGACAGAGAGAGGCATATGCCAAAAAGAAAGAAAGAGCAGGCAAGTACAGCCATTCAAGACAAGCTTACTCAAATATTGTCCCTTCCCAGCACATCACTAGAATCACCCCAGAAAGTAAGCAAATGTTCAGGTTGTGATGATTTACAGAGTCTGAATTAATGCAAAAGTTTGAAGAGGCGCCACGACAAGAAGTAATACAAATATTAACTCTGGCACCAAACAGCTGGACAATTAAGCAGACTGCAAAAGAATTTAATGTCACAGAATACATGGTAAAATAATCAAGAAAACTTAAAGCAACCTGCAACACATAGCATACTGGCATGGGTCGATTTATACAAGGGAAGGCCCTTCTATAAATCGTTCATCAGGTACAGCCGATGATGGACATTCTTGGATGTGCCCTGGAAAGAAAGTTTGTTTCTGTAAAAGTTCCAGGCGGAAAAAGAATTCACAAAACAGAAAAGGCTGCTCCTAGTAAACTTGAAGGAGCTCTTGCTTTCAAAGACCGTTTTGTTCCTTATGACCTCCCTGGTGTTTTAGTGTTGCTGCAAGCGGTATGCATTCTGTGTCTTTGCGAAACTCACCAAAACTTAAAATTATTGCTTGCGGCTCTACCACTACAGTCACGGCCAAAAGTTTTGAGAATGACACAAATATTATTTTTCACAAAGTCTGCTGACTCAGTTTTTATGATGGCTATTTGCATATACTCCTAAATGTCATGAAGAGTGATCAGATGAATTGCAATTAATTTCAAAGTCCCTCTTTGCCATGACAATGAAATTTATCCCAAAAACATTTCCACTGCATTTCAGCCCTGCCTTAAAAGGACCAGTTGACATCAGGTCAGTGATTCTCTCGTTAACACAGGTGAGAGAGTTGACAAGGAGAAGGTTGGAGATCACTCTGTTATGCTAATTGAGTTAGAATAAAAGACTGGAAGCTTTAAAAGGAGGGTGGTGTTTGAAATCATTGTTCTTCCTCGTTTAACCATGATTATCTGCAAGGAAACGTGCAGTCATCATTGCTTTGCACAAAAAGGGCTTCACAGGCAAAGATATTGTTGCTAGTAAGATTGCACCTAAATCAACCATTTATCGGATCATCAAGAACTTCAAGGAGAGGTGTTCAATAGTTGTGAAGAAGGCTTCAGGGCGCCCAAAAAGGTCCAGCAAGCGCCAAGACAATCTCCTAACGTTGATTCAGCTGCAGAATCAGGGCACCACCACCAGTGCAGACCTTGCTCAGGAAAGGCAGCAGGCAGGTGTGCCTGTATCTGAACTCACAGCGAGGCGAAGACTTCTGGAGGATGGGCTAGTGTCAAGTAGGCCAGCAAAGAAGCCACTTCTCTCCAGGAAAAACATCAGGGACAGACTGATATTCTGCAAAAGTTACAGGGATTTTACTGCTGAGGACTGGGGTAAAGTCATTTTCTCTGACAAATCTCCTTTCAGATTGTTTGGGGCATCTTGAAAAACGCTTGTCTGGAGAAGCAAAGGGGAGTGCTGACCGTGTCATGCCAATAGTAAAGCATCCTGAGACCATTCATGTGTGGGGATGCTTCTCAGCCAAGGGAGTGGGCTCACTCACAATTTTGCCTAAGAACACAGCCATGAATAAAGAATGTTTTCAAAACTTTCTCCAAGAGCAACTTTTCACAACCATCTAAGAACAGTTTGGTGACGAATAATGCCTTTTCCAGCACGATGGAGCACTAAGTGGCTCAGGTATCAAAACATCAAAATTTTGGGTTCATGGCCGGGAAACTCCCCAGCCCTTAATCCCATTGAGAACATGTAGTCAATCCTCAAGAGGTGGGTGGATAAACAAAAACCCATAAATTCTGACAAATTCCAAGCATTGATTATGCAAGAATGGGCGGTCATCAGTAAGTTTGTGGCCCAGAAGTTGATTGAGAGCATGCCAGGGCGAACTGCAGAAGTCTTCAAAAAGAAAGGTAAACACTGCAAATATTGACTCTTTGCATAAACTTAATGTAATTGTCAATAAAAGCCTTTGACACTTAAATACTTGTAATTTTACTTCAGTATACCATAGTAACAGATTGCAAAAAAGGTCTAAAAACAGTGAAGCAGCAAACTTTGTGAAAAACCAATACTTGTGTTATTCTCAAAACTTTTGGCCATGACAGTACAGAGACCTAACTGAAATCCTTGTTTGTTCTTCAGTCTCAAAAACTTGTATGCTTCATCAATGTAACAAATGCCTAGATATGGAAGCACTTCAGAAAATAGTTGAAAAACGTTTTCATGGTAATGACATGGACGATAACGACACTATTGTCTATAAGCAATTGATCCATACTGACCAAAGTAAATTGGATACAATCACTAGAACTGTGGAACAATTCCGTGAAGTTATTTGTAGTGCTATTGATGATGCAACAGCCCATTTGTACACAGCAAAGTCCCAGGCTGAATACCTATGCCAGATGATGTTTTACTAAATTTTGCAGAAAATTATTCATTCATGTATCAGAATGTAATTCAAGGATTCCACTGGGACACTTCACAAGCAACACTCCACTTATTTGCTGTATATTTTAGGGAAGATGATTGTGACACTTTAAACTGTGTGAGTCTGTGCATTATAAGTGATACCGGTGACCATTTAGTCATAACTGTGCATACCTTCATTAAGGTAGTTATGAAACACTTATCGGAAAACACCTTGAGAAAGACACTGGTCTTTCTCAAGGTGTATACAAGCTGATCTCCCTTAGGAATAATTTATACTTCAGTCCTCCAATAGGAACCACTTCCTTAATATTAATATTACTCTAATATTGCTGGACCTCCTCCACTGAATGGTTGTTTGTTTGGCTTTCTACCATATGATAAATCCAGAGTCATGTGGAAAAATACCAACTGCCTGAATATCCTATTCATCTGGTAGGAGTACAGAATATTATTTTTGTTTTTATTTTTTTTTATTTATTGTCTTCCAATTTTATTGTTTCTGTATCTCTTTTTGTGTGAATAAATTTTTCCAAGCAATATCACACTAGATACATTTTTTTCTCTATTTATGGTTACACACACATGCTAGATGGAGGAATAATCTCTATCTATGAAGAAAGATCCTAAAAGAGGAAGAGATAGATCTGATGTGCCTATATTTCTTCTGTTTTTTGGCAGTACCCCACCAAAGTGGGCGTCCATATTTAAAGGAAAAAACTTTATTTAGATGTGTTTTATATGTGTATTAGCACCTGCAATATTGCACTATTGTATTTTCTTTTTTTCTGTTATATGATCATATTTATATCCTGTGGAAAATCAAGGATCTGAGGATTATCATCATACAATATTTCCCTATACTTTTTTTTTTGTTAAGAATATCTATTAGCGCCTGTATAATGTCATATTACTTTTGTGTATGTGTATTTTTTTGGGGATTAGTGCATACTCCCATTGAAATCCAGTTGGCAGCTATTTAGAAGTGAAGCGCTGTTTGAATTTCACAATATATTTCTAATTATCAAAATTAGAGTATGTTCTAATTTTGTTCACTACCTTAGTGATGGTGTTGTTGCAGTTCAACTATTGTGCACTAACTCTTTGAACTTATGCTTCCATAAGGATGACTTCAACATTCAAGCAGAATAGATTTTTTTTTCCCCACATCTCATGGTAAGAGATCGTGTGACGGCATTGGAGGGACAGTTAAACGTCTAGCAACCCGCACCAGTCTGCAAGCAGTAGAAACCCATCACATCTTGACATCTTTATACCTGTATAACTGGGCAACTGATAATTTGCATGGCATAAAGTTTTTCTATGTGTCACACAGTGAAATACAAGACTGGAAAACCATAGCCGTCTAGAAACAGCAAAGGAACACATACTCATCACAGATTTCGGCCTATTAGTAATGATGAGCTACACATATACCGCTCTGTCATCAGGATTCGGGAGGGTAAAAAGTTACCTTAGGGGTCCAAATTTTGTAGTCATTCCTTAATAAACACCCGCCATGATACTACAAATAAACTAAAATAAATAAGCTGCGATTAGTAAATAGTTTAATATATTGAAAAATCATTATTTTTGAAACTAATGGTCAGACAATCGCAATATTTTGGCAGAAATATTTTTTGGGCCATCCTCGCTTTTTTTGTTAAAAATCTGAGATGGGTGATGGACATACCTGGTTGATCTGATGTGCAATGATTTTAAGTCTTAGTAAAATGCACTTTAACAAATTGTTTATGGTACCATATTATTGATAAAAATCCATTCCAAGAGGGCATTGCACTGAGGGTGGGCAACTTCCTATGAAAATTGCTAAGGATAGTGCGATGTCAATGTTTTACCAGTTCTTCAGCTGTTTTATCTATTTTAGCATTTATGATTGACAATTTAACCCCCTCACTACCAAATCCTTAGTAAATTGGAGCATATACTGGTCTTATTAATCTTTATTCTGTGCAAAGCGCTGTGTAATATGTAGGTGCTCTATAAATAATCATTCACATCAGTCCCAGTTATAACTCAGAGGGAACCAACGCAAACACAAGAAAAACGTACAAACTCCACAATGATAATGCTCTGGTAAACTCGAAGCCATGGCACTATGACAAAGCAATACCAACCACTCTACCATCATGCTGCCTATACAGTTAACATTATCCTGATTTAGAACACAAACTGTTTTTTTCATTAACAGAATGCTCAGCTGAACCTTGAACAAAACTGCAGTTCAGCAAATATAATCACAGTATATATTTTTAGATAAAAAAAAAATTATACTATATTCATTTCTCAAATCCCTAAGCAAGCTAAAAAAAATTTAAAAAAAAATCACCAGTTCTTTATGCTGTATTTTTAGCTCTAAATTCCCCAAACAAAAATGTTGTGGATATAAAAAAGCAAAACATAAAAGAAAACCGATGTATAAGCATTTCATATCCATATAAAAAAAACAAATGACATGTGTGGAAATTCAAATATGCTACTAGATCCGAAGACACAAAAATATTTTGCATGGTATAATACATTGTTGCCTTTCCATTATTTCTAGGCTAGAGTTTCTGCATATCAACATTGGCAAATAACACCAACATGGAACTTGCGCGTGAATCAGCCTGGAAAGGTTTCACACCTCTAGCAAGTTGCAGCAGGAAGTGTACTTCCCTGATTTCGACGAGCTGAGAGGGAGAGGGACTCAAATCTCCCAACCTAGACATAGTGCCACCAGGGTTGGAGAGGAGTCTATCTTTAAATGTTGCACCTAAAAAAATAATTCTTGGGACCCTGTCTCAGGCGCCACTTACCTCTGTCCGAAAACAGTACCAGAGGTGAGGTGGTCCACTCTGGCCACTGCTGGACCTGGGCTGTTCCTGAAACCCCACTAGAATATCACCAGGGAGTGGAGTTACCCACCTTGGAACCCCCATGGCTCTGATTGCACCAGACTGGAGCTTCAAGAGCCCACAGGAAGAACCATAAACTCCACTGGATCACCAGGGAAGAGTCAGAAACATTTTCATTTTATTACATTTAAGTTTAATATACATGTACATACTTTTACACCGAATTAACCCTTTTGGCGCTACTTGTTGGTTACTTATCGGTGCTGCACCCCTCATACATTAAATATTAGCATTAACCTATTGAAATTACATTTTTGCTCTTAACCAATTCAATTCTATTGTGCCTGGTAATACTGTCACGACAGTCAAAATACATTTATTTATAAAATACACTTTTAATCATTATTTTACACACGGCGACAGTAATATAAAAGCATTCGGCTGCTGAGTACATTTAAAAATGGCCGCCGCAGAACTCTGGACCCAGGCACAACCAATTTTTATGATCTAGACTGGTGGTGTTCAATAAAATGGACCTAAGGTTGTGTATAAGCAGCCTTCTTGAATGAGAATAATTTTCTTTTCAGACCAGAGTCTATTAATTATAGGGTATAAAGCCCTATCTCTGGCACAATCTGGTGTCTTCGCTCTATACATCAAGTGGTCACAGTGCAGTTGGCTCCGTCAGCAGTAAAATCACTGGGTGCAAAGTATTGGGAAGTCTATTTAACAATTACCACTACAATCCTCCCTCTGTTATTGCCACCTCAGTAGGACTATAAATAGAAGAAAATTACCCAACAATATTTTATTGAACAATTGCAGCAACAAGTAATTTTCTATCATGGCAATTACCAATTATGCAGTTGCCCAGCCACTCTAGCAAGTAATCCATGATTAGGTGATTTATCAATCAATCTGATTCACAATTTATTGAACCTGCAGTATGATATCTTTACCATTTTATTGTTTTGTAATAGAAGGGAGCATAATGCACACACCCCTATACAGTGTTATCCAGTGTTTTCTGCAAAGACTCTTGATTAAAAATTAAAAAATAAAAATTGCCAACATCTAGTCCATCACAACCTTCAATGTAACATATTTCTCTGCGGTGGTAATTGTTTTTCTATTGACAGACGTTGCAATGACGTCAGCCTGCACTGCTGAACACTTGTTCAATTGGAATCACTTGCTGTCAGCGTGGTGCTTTTCATCAGAGATGTCCAGCGTCGGGTTGAGGGTAAGTCTGTCTATTTTCCAATCGTTGTTTCATAATTTCGTTGTTTTTTTTTTTGTCTTTTTTTATAGGGGTTCTCCATGTCAGAATACTCGTAATAGGTTAATAGTACCCAATCCTTTCCTGAACTGGCCACTGTTTGAGCATTAGCAGCAAAGTCCAAATGATCATTTTTGTGTTCTTACGGAGATCTCTACAGCCAGGGCTCACACACTACACTAAAACAGTTAATGATGCATCCTTTCAATAATACATTAACACAAGGCAATGCCAGGTCACTTGCTAGCACTAAATCTTAAATACTGTCCATGTAATATCAACAGTATCTGCTCACATTACTTATTTCCCATCAATGACTGGTTTTAGTAGTTAAATATTTTTAATTATATCCAATCACAAAGGAAAAATACAAAAACAAAACAGTGTTGTTGAAATGATGCTGCTTAAGGCCAAACATAATTGTTAATTCTTCATTTGATTACAAATACCCACCAGTGGTTGTGATTAAAGTCTCTTCCTTTCAAATCAAGGCACAACAGAACCACAAAATACTAAATTCCCTTGCTCTGGATATGCTGTGGCAATCACAAAATAATTATATCTTGCAGTCTGGGTTAATGGTTACATAGCTCATAGTGAATGATTCCAAGAATGCTCACTCTTAAATGGGAATAATTAACAAAAGTTGCCGAAGAGTGTCCTAATCTAAATATCTCTCTTGTTTCAAAGGCTTCCTGAATATTATCAGTTAATGCAATAAAATGTATATCCTTATAGAATTAACAGAATAGCTTCCACCTAGTCTTCTGTGAAAGATTAATAAACTCACCCAGCAAATGTAGATTGGTCTCCAGACGAACTGCAGATTGGAACAG
Source organism: Mixophyes fleayi (assembly GCF_038048845.1). Taxonomy (NCBI): domain Eukaryota; kingdom Metazoa; phylum Chordata; class Amphibia; order Anura; family Limnodynastidae; genus Mixophyes; species Mixophyes fleayi. Next base: position 143,325,809 of record NC_134403.1, on the reverse strand, counting down.
TAGCTCTTCGCGATTTTCTAATGAAGACTCTGCTTGTAAATGAAATTTCAGCCAACAAGCGTACTCCTCCTTACTGAGAACCTAGGAGAGAAAAGTAATTTAAAATGTGTATTATTTATGGAGTACAATCTCCAAAGTAAACTCTACTTGCATAATATATGGTTTCTGTTTAGACACTGCAAATAAGAATGGTATGAATATGGATTAACAATGGGTTTACATTTTGCTCCCTGCAAAGATGTATATTTATGCAAACCGTGAGATACATAGTTTTTCAGAAGCAAGTAATCACAATTTCTAGATTACTAGTTAAGTAAACCTAGATAAATCATTCCTGTGAATATCTTATTGCCACTATATTGGAAGACATGAAGTGACATGCAAGTAACTTTCAGAGAAACTCAGGCTTTTCTCTTTCGACAGTCTTCCTAATGGTAAAGCAAAGTTTCCAGGCTAGTAAAAAAATATTGGCCAGCTTATTTGTAAACTGCAGGAATTACTAAAGAGGCTGCCTACTCTGCCCTAAGGGGACTATGTCTTGACCCAGTAGCTAGAGAGGAGTTAGCCAGATATCCATAGAGGGCATGGTTTCCCAGTCCTCGTGGACCCCTAACAGTGCACTTTTTTTAAAACGTCCTTGCTGGAGCGCAGATGTATTCATTACTGGCTGACACAAGTGGTACTAATTATTTCACTTGTCACCTGGAAAACTGCACTGTTAGTGGGCTGAGGACTGAGTTTGGTAAACCCTGATGTAGGCCATTTAGTTATATGGACTGGTCATCCTGGTGTGAGGTATACATTACTGATTCACAGTATTCTAAAAAAGGTAGGGGAATACTTTAGTCATTCGGCAAACATTCGGGGTGACCTCCTAATGAAACTCCTACACAACACAGGACATTATGCTGTGGCTATGAAAAACTAATATACAGTCAAGTCCATAAATATTGGGACATCGACACAATTCTCATATTTTGGCCTCTATACACCACCACAATGGATTTGAAATGAAACAAACAAGATATGCTTTAACTGCAGACTTTAAGCTTTAATTTGAGGGAATTTACATCCAAATCAGGTGAACAGTACAACGGTTTCTATATGTGCCTTCCACTTTTTAAGGGACCAAAAGTAATGGGACAATCGACTCAAAAGCTATTTCATGGACATGTGTGGGCTATTCCCTCGTAATTTTATCATTAATTAAGCAGGTAAAAGGTCTGCTGTGATCATGTGTGATATTAGCCCTCTTCGGTGGCGCCTCCTTCCAGGACTCCTGATCCATGAAGTGCTGTCCGCGCCTCCCCCCCCCATATTCTCGCACTGTCTGTCACTGACAGACAGTGTGAATAAAGTTGTTTCCCAGAGCCCCCTTCCCTCCCAGCATGCACCGCTCCACCCCCTCCTCTGTGTTTTTGGACGGTCCCTATCTAACTATCATATCAATTTTTCTAAGTCCGAGGCCATGCTGCTACATGTCCCCCACCGCCATCCTTGCTGAAGGACGTTATCTAGTCGTCATTTTCTTTGAAATGGCAAAAACACTGGATTAAAAAAATTAGGATATATATTACCTCTCACTAGGACTGTCTCTACCCCGACAATTTTCCCTTACTTCTAACCAGAATTAAACCGGATCTTACCTAGAAGGGTTATATAATTTTGTGACTGGAGAGACTTATCGTTATCAAGATGAACTTGATTCCTAAACTTGTTTCAAACTCTCCCTGTCAAGCAAAGCCGGATTAACAATAGGGCTAAAGGGGCTACAGCCCAGGGGCCTCAGGAAGCTGGGGGGCCGCCAGCATTCATTGGATCGGGAGTGTCCCCGCCCCCCGGCTCAGACTGTCACCTGTTCAAGGAGAATGGCAGTCAGCTAACAGGAAATGTTATGCTGTTAGCTTCCTGCTGTCACTGTAGTACTTACGTGGCGCGCAGTAATCTCCTTACTGAGGAGATCTCGTGAGAGTGAGACTATGAGTCATAGTCTCACTCTCACGAGATCTCATCAGTAAGGAGATTACAGCACGCTGTGGAAGCACTACAGGGAGTTGAACAACGGAAGGAGGTAAGCTCATGGGGGGGCCCTCACAGTACCATTAGCCCAGGGGCCTCCCTTCCCTTAATCCGGCCCTGCTGTCAAGGTCCCCGATTTTACAATTAAGGGGTTGCAATCCTCCTTTCTGAAATTTATCTGGAATGGTAAGACTCCCCGAATCTCTCTAGCAGTCCTTAAACTCAGGATCCGAGGGGGGTGGGGGTTCCCAGGTGTCGAGCTCTATTATTATGCATTTCATCTATGTCAACTGGGGGCCATTTATACCCCTTATCACATCATAGCTTGGGTGGAATTAGAAACACATTTTTTTGAAATTCATTTCCTTGCTCCACTTTGGGGCCTCCCCAGTGCCTATGGCCAACTATCTTTCCTCCCTTAAATTCTGCCAATCCATCTGGGATTTTTGCACACCACACTTTCGTTTGTCATCCACTATATCACCCTTGGTGCCCCTGCGGAAAAAAATCTCTCTAGTGGCTACTCTTCCCCTCACTTTACAAAATGGATCTGGGCTAAGATCAGGGTGGCCCACGACCTGACTACCGGGCACTGCTTGGGCATCTATTGCAGGAATCAAACACAAATATAGCCCTTTTGGACCCCTTTTCTTCGCCTTTTTCCAGGTCAGCCCCTTTCTCATGTCCCTCCCCTCGGCAGACACACTTTGAGCCCTCAACTTTTTTGAAGAGCTATGCCTGCACTCTCCAAGGGTATGATCTCTTCCATTTATAACTGGTTGATTTAGATTACCCTTGACTCCTAGGGCTGTCATGCGCAGGACGAGGAAAGGGACCTGGGCCCCCTCCGGATGAGTCATATTGGGAAGAGGTCAGAGAGGGAATTGCCATTAGCTCCATTTCCACACACATATCAAAGAAACAACTTACACACTGTATTACAGGTAGTATTACACCCCTGATGAACTCTCCAAAATGTTCCCCACTTCTACTCCGAGCTGCTGGTGAACTGTGGTCAGAGGGGTACACTCCTTCATATTTGGTGGACCTGCCCACGTATAGTACCCTTCTGGGACATGGCCCTGTCTGTCCTCAATTCCATTTCTGAACAGCCGTTATTCAAGGACCCTTAGACCTTCCTCCTCTCCTGCCCTAGGCCTGAAGAGAGTTCTCCCTCTAATAAGTTAATATCCCATATCCTTGTGGCTGCCAAATCTTTAATAGCCAACCACTAGAAAAATCCCTAGATCCCGCTACCTTAGCAGCCCTTAAAAACCATGTCTGGCATATCGCAAGCATGGAATCCATTACTTACTCCATGACAAACGCCATAAACTCCACCTCATTTGGGCCCCCTGGTACCTACGGGAAAGCCTCGACTCTCTGTCCACCTCTGCCCCGCCTACTGTTCTACAATTCCCTGCCATATTCGCAAACCTAGTCATAAGCAGTCTCGGGATCCTCTGGCCTGGACATTTCACCATTTATATTGAAGGAATTCAATGCAGTATGTCTTCTTGTTGTTTATGCTGATATATACATGTAGGCCTGCAATGAACTGACCAGCATTTATCATTGTTTTATGAGTGTCTATTTTAATTTAATTAGTGTTCTATTTTAATTTATTTCCTACCTATTCCTCCACCCGCTCCATCCCTAACCACCATCCTATATACCCCTTTATATAGGAAAAAGTTGAAAGGGAATGACTTGTATGTTTCTATGCCAATGCTAAATATTTTTTTTTTTGTTTTCTTATGTCCCCTTTCTAAATAAAGAGCCTTTTTTTTTGTAAAAAGAAAAGAGGACAGCAGCCAGAAGAATTCATTTTATCACATTGTGTTACTATGACAAATGTTTGCTGGAAAAGCTTACATGTACATTCCAAAGGGGTATTTTATGTTTATGGTGGTACTGCATATTCTTACTTCCCTGCCAAATCCTCTAGTCTTTATTGCGTGATAACATGTATATATGCAAACATTACTACATCTCCAAATAGGTTGATGTACATGAGGAGTCCTCAATTCCAGTACCAGAAGTTAAATGAGAAAGAGCCTACAGAAGTTGGAATAAATGGTCATTAAATGACTTTACAAATTAAAGGAGGGAATAAGGCATTTTCAGAGTTAACCATGTGAAATGTGTAAATGCATATTAATAAGTAGAATTTTCTATGTTGCAGATGTAGCTTCCACTATCTGTCAACTAGAACCAGATTATGACCCTATGAAACCTGGGTTATGAATGACCGTAACCAGTGATTCCATTTTGTTTCTTTTTGGAATTTGAAACACTTGACCTCAAGAGATTGTGAGAAGTACTAGAAATGGGGCGGGAGGGGAGATTGGTGAATCTGAAACTACAAAGGATTACGTTTAAAGTCCTACTTTCGTCCCAGCGATCTTTTCAAAGATTACTTAATACTATTGTACGAGTATGAACTCATTTATTGATCACCTTTTCTTACTTTGATTTTTTTCTTTCAACCAATGTACGTTTACTCACAGTTGGCAGCTATGATGGAGCACATCCATCCTAGTAAGAAACTGGTTATCTTTCTATACACTCCCATTCCTGTCAACATTTCCAATTGGAAAACCAGGACAAATTAGGCTATGTAAAAAATATAAATCTTGCCTGAGAAAACAAACTCTATATATACTTACTCGTTTTGCTATACACAAAGTTCGTAATCCATCAACAGCATAACAGTTCAAGTAATTCTGAGTTTTGGCTTGAATTCTTCTTTGGTACTTTCCCACAGCATTATCTAAATAAAAATAAACATGACTAAATTAGTAGTGTAGTACTTTTCCAAGAAAGAAAATAGGTTGCAATATGATTTGTAGTGTATTTTTATTGCACAACAGGCTATCTAAAGAATAGATGTACACTTTATCGCGCAAAGCCAAGTGTTCAATTGCATAGGATAAGTTAAACAACAAGGGTTTTGTCGGCAAAAGCAAAAACAAATGGTCCTTTGCTACCAGATGCAATTTGTACATGGACGGTTACGAAAAGTACCTGGACAAGTTACGATTTTTCAGCACTGACAAACTGTACTGCATAATTCCTTTTATTTCCCATAGTGGATTAAAAACATCACAATATATTGTGTGAGTTTTGTAACTTGATATATATATTAGTTCTCCTTCAATACATATTTATATATCTATATCTATATATCAGAAAGCACATAATAGTACTGCATGCATATGACAAATATGCAACACAGGAAAGGCCCAGTTTATTCAATCTAACATTGTATCCATCTCTACTCATACAATAAAAAAATTTCAGGCCCAAAACATGTTGAATAAGGGTGGAGCTTTACATAGATTAAAGAGTGAAGTGTCTAATCTGAGTTGTGCAAAGCCGTTCTGTCAAAGAAAAATTTTAGATTGTGAATCGGACTCTGAAGACTGAAAATTATAATTATTTTTATTGATCTATGTTCACGTACTGTGTAACGAGCATGGGGAGAGAAACATTAACCTTTGACCCAGATGGCTCAAGATACCTATGCGTTTGCACCCATGCTGCATAATGTGATTTGAGATGACCAGATAGGTAAGGAGCAGGACAACAGTATATCAAGCTGTAATGCCACTGCATAACAATAGATGTAAAGCACTAAATAAGCAGGCAGGTCATGTTTTTCTTATTTAATTCAGACCTTTTTACTTATTTATTTTATTGTCACTAATTGTGGTTCGCCAATTACCACATCTGTTTGTATCTAAAATGGTAGGTAATACTTAAAAGGCCAACTCTACTTCATAAAAAAACAACAATTTAAACAAAACTAAAGTTAATTAAATATAAAATATGGTCATATATTGTCATAGTTTTTCCATGAGAAATGGATCTGTACGGGAACAAGTATATATTGTTTTTGCCCATCTGCATCACTATCCAAATATCACTATTGATTCAACACCTAGCCAGAGAGGAAAGCTATTGACAGATTGTTGGAAATGTGTTGCTTCAACTTTTTGTAAATACATTGGCACCCAAATTATAGCAAGGAGTGCCTTCCATTTTCTAAATGATGGAATGCTCCAATTGAGGTAGGGATAGCGAATATATTTACATGTGGACATGGTATGGATATGTCATTTATATTAAAAGGCTAACAAAATATTTTGTGCATCTTCCCATTTTTTCCATTGTTCATTAAGCAAAGAAACACAGTATTGTCCTGTATTTAAAATATTGACTTATGCTCAACATATATCATCATCATAATCATTTATATAGCGCCACTAATTCCGCAGCGCTGTACAGAGAACTCATTCACATCAGTCCCTGCCCCATTGGAGGTTACAGTCTAAATTCCCTAATATAGACAGACACACACACACACACACACACACAAAGAGGTAGATAGACAGACAGGGAGACAGACAGAGACTAGGGTAAATTTTTGATAGCAGCCAATTAACCTAGCAGTATGTTTTTGGAGTGTGGGAGGAAACCGGAGCACCCGGAGGAAACCCACGCAGACACAGGGAGAACATACAAACTCCACAGATAAGGCCATGGTCGGGAATCAAACTCATGACCCCAGTGCTGTGAGGCAGAAGTGCTAACCACTAGGTCACTGTGCTGCCCATATATATGTATGGTTAGCCATAGAATGCCATCTGCTATGTCTCTCTGCACTGGGAACAGGTTTATAAATGAATCCCATGTGACAGCTTGTCTTATCACTCTCCTGCTGATTTAGGGTTTAAAATCAGGAAGTAAAGGCAATATCTACAGAAATATATGAAGAGTGTATCATCAATATGTATCTTGTTGGTATTTTCTGACCATGTATCAGATTCCAATACAGCCTCTGTTTTCCTCTGCATACGTCTTACATGAAAGCTCTGGAAACATGCTCCTTAACATAAGTATTTCATTTCCCCACATATCACACAATGCAATGTTATACAGAGAAGCATGTTCTGCTTCCTGTAGTGGAACACAATTATTACTATTTGTATTGAATACCAGCTGCAATTTGGTTGAGGGTTTGTTTACAGTCCTGTGGGATAACATTCTGTCCTGTGTCCTTGAGACAAAGTGCACTCCTTTAAATTCTCCCATTTATATTCAAGGACTAGTAAAATATATTGTGCATATTGGGTACATGTCAGTGACCAGTGAATGAGACACTCAAACATAATGGCCAATATCATACTTGTGTCAGTGATATATGTGTTTTATAATGATATCCCTGTTAAAATTCATGGGCTATAGCCATATGCCAAAACTTGAAAGTACTGATCTCCTTTCTTGTGGGTAGCTGTAAAACATACCCAATATGCAGGATCACTGAATTAAAGACACATTAGAATAAAACATTTTAAAAACAGACACTTTATCCAAATGTAAACGGTTAATATTTCTATAAATTTCCCACGATGATTTGTCCACTAACATAAGGTATGTCTCAAAGTTTATTTTCCCATAGTACTATTAATGTACCCAAATACTAAGTGGACGTTTCCCACAATTGTTTTATCTTATTTAGTATCGTACAAAATTATGGTATGAGTTTATGGTCTGAGCATACTTCAGGGCACATGGGTGCCTCGATTTTTCAAATTCACAAATATGAGAGCGCCCTACACTAAAATCACTGTTCCACTGAATCCAAGGAGGTTACAGTACTTCAGTTTACTATAGAAAAGGAAGCAGTGTGGCAGAAACATGCAAATATACAAATACAGTTTGTTTTATTTAGCCACTCAATTACATTATAAAAAGCATTTCTAAGCTGGTCTTCTTCCTACTGTGCATGCCCAATTAGTACTATTTTTTGTCATTAGCAGGATATTATCTATTAACATGTGAGCAAACTGTCCTGTGGATATATATCCCCCAGCTAGCAAGACCACTGGGGAATTACGCATGTAGTAGAAAAATATACAGTAGATGTACATTATCATAAAACCTCAACAAAATTACTTATCTTACGATGGTCTATGAATGGGGACAGCACTTTTTCGCCTCCTCCTGTCACCGTATCTGCTCTTCGACAAACATCAAGAGGCGGCACACAGTGTAAGAGTATAATATAATGTATGATAATATCATAAGTGCACCATATGCCAACTGATAAAGAAGTCATAGGAGAGGGATTTTTACTGGGAGTCTGAAATTACTCAGATCCATACCATATCCCTCCAGCTAATACCAAACATTCCTCCTGCTGTCAGAGGAGATAACTGAGGGAATGCCCTTCCCATTTGCTAAACCCCTTCCAATACAAACTATGAATTTACACTAGGCAAACAGCAACTGCAGTTTTTTTTCCCCAAGCCACAGTGATAAACATAAAGGCTCTGCTTCTTACTGCAACATTTTCATGCTGAATATCCTAACTGCAACATAAATACAGGCTGCCAGATAGACAGCCCTGACAGTCAAAACTATTGCTCATTAGTGATAGTACAGCTAGCTGCCATTTTGCAGCATATTGAAAGGTGACAGCAGATTTTTGTTAAAATGTTAGTGAAGTAATATAAAGACAGGTTTACAGGAAAATCAAGAGGATGTAACTTCAAGATCTACCTTTAGAACATGGCTGGAGCAAATCCAAAATGACAGAGTCGGCTCCTTTAGTGTAAACAACAATTTCATCTGTCAGAGGATGTCTGACCACAACGGACATCCTTTTCCTGGTGGAGTCAAACCCCAGGGTGTGCAAGAGTTCAAAGCTTAATCTTCCCATGTGTGGCAGTTCCACTGTTACTTGGTCAGACAATCTACCAACCAGAGAATAATTATATGCTCTGGCAGCATACACAAGTGCAGCTTCATCAGGACTCTCTGCTTCAAAGCGCAACTCCCCTTCCTGGCCATTTGCAGTCACTCTATTACTCTGCTGAGAACCTTGGCCATTTAAACATATCTGTGGCGAGCTGGACCGTTTTCCTTCCAACTTCATAAAATTGCCCTCAGTCGAACTGGAGGACAAGATACTGGATCCAATTCTTTGCAAAGATTTGCTAGTGGTAAGACTTGATGAACTGCTACTATTTGATCCAGAAGTTAGTCGACTTGGAGTAAACCTTCGGATGAAGTCCTCAATGGTTTTAACTGGAGATTTCAGCTCAAATCGAACTCTCACCTACAAAGTAACACGAGGAGAAATAATATAAAAAATAAAAAAAAACACAAGCAAAGAAGACATTAACATGATGTTTGGGACATTTTTGGAGCATCTTAAAGCCTTACAAACTTATTGCAAATCTGTTACATCCTCCAAATTTCAAATGATAGTCAGTTTGAAAAGTAACTTGGGAATACATCCACATTTTCCAAAACAGTGATGGTAAACCTAAATCATAATTGTAGATGTATTTTAAAAGAAATCTATCATGTTGTACATGAATAGTGCTTACATGTCTTGTATGAAAATATAGTGAAGAAAGTAATGGAATCTATTATCAACATCTCCAGAAGATCAATTCTCTTATGACCAAGACCCAATGTACATGGTGGATTTTGCCACAGACTCAACTTTATTTATTTTAACTTTGCAAAAAATCCAAAACACATTTGCCTTATACAAAATCAATGGTTGCCATGTGGTCAATTAATGCAAAGGTCTAAAACACAATTGGGTCATCTAGCACCACTGTCATGTGAAGATTACCTTTTGTCTTGGCTGATTTGGAACGGTGACAATAACAGTGTTGCAAATAGTCAAAGCAATAAAAAAGTCAAATATGTCCAATAGTTCTGGGGTGAGCTGGGAGAATAACTCTTCACGGTTTCTCACAACCTTCAAGATTTTTGTGCAATCATTGACTTTTTCTAGAAGTTTTGGGTCAGGGGTGACATCCTTCTCCTGAAAACAAAAGGACCATAAAAAAAAGTAAACAAAAATATAGAAAAAAAGAACTTTGAAAAAACTCATCTTCAATACAGAGTCTCTCCCCAATGTACAAACATTGATCTAAAAATTTCTGCTTTGATTTAGTGTAGTTGACAGAAAATGTAAATTTCAATATTCTATAAATAAAAACCATCTTATCTACTTCAGGCTCTGAGGGGCAGATTAAATTGTAAAAAATAACCGCACGAGGTGCCTCCGAAATGGCTGTGAGACACTGTGTGGTTTTTTTTGCCTTGTTTTGCAACAGAAGTCTCCTTCATTTTCGCTCGCACACCATTGAGGTGCAAAAATGAGCGGTAATTTTTACCGTAGTAATGGTAAAAAAAAAACCGAAAAAAACCTGCACTTTTTTTTTTTTAACCATTACTACGGTAAAAATTAATGTTCTAAGGAGCATCGTGGCCAATCGTGTCTGCCCCTGAGCTGGATATTTTCAGTCGACATAACTAATCAATTTGAATAAATACAGGGCGGAGTTAACTATGATGTACGTGTACCATACAGCCTTATTAACGGAGTATAGTGTATAACGATATTTTATATTTATTTGGGGAGGTGTAACATTGCACTATCGGTCTAATTTAACTTTACTCAATCTGTAGTAGAATTGATTTTTGAATTATGCATACATTTGTTAAACGTTCTTTTCCCAATTTGAAGTACTCTAATTATAAAACTACTGTAGCAGTTGAAAATCCTTCTGACCCTTTACCAAAAAAAAAAGAGAAGTAGGTTGGTCACACAGAATGTACAATTTAAAAAAAACAAAAAAAAAAAAACAAAAAACAGGCTGTCTTATGAAATTTATTTCACTGACCATGGGGCTACTGAAAGCTGTGTGCTTAGAGAGGATGCTGGCCCTCATAGCTTCTGCTCTGCTGCCAGTACGTCTGTGAGTCTTGGTACTTTGACTTCTGTGCACCACTTTAACGCTGTGATGGCTGCCACCACTGTCACGTCGAGTAAGTGTTGCTGCTTTTGCACCATTATCTTCTTCATCAGAATCTACCTCTTGATAGGTTGCTAAACGCTTTGCTATAAATTGAAAGATCACAATTTATTAGAATTTAAAAGTAATATACAATTAGTAAACACTACATTATGTTCATACAATAAAGTAACTAACACAACACCGCTTAAGTCAAACTGATTTTAGTAAGTAAGTAGTAGCACAACACATCAGCAGTATATGAGAATTATGTGAGTGGATTTGTGGACTGAAAAACAATTGGGTCTTTTTATCCAACCCTTAAATAGCTCATGATCAACACCAATTACAAGTCAGCATGTGCAGTGGGAGTGATCAGGTAGATGTTACTGCCACAAACAATGGTTGCACCCTACAAATAAAGATCAAGTAGAAGCACGACATATGGCTAGTACACTGAAGGAGGGAGAAGGGCTGGTATAAACTAGCCACCATGCTGAAAGTAATGCCATACACTCTTCACCGGACTGGTGGTCCTGCCATTCACTAGTGCCAAGTCTCAATGCCCCGTCATCCGTATATTGATCGCAGACAGTTTCACCCAGAAACAAAAGTGATGATCAGAGTTTACATCTGTTTTGAGTCTGTTTATTTAAATGCATAGTGTAGGGGTATAAGGAACTAGAGAGGGGAGGAAGCCCAGATTACCATCACAGCTGCTCCAGAGGACTAAATCTGGCACAGTGTCAGTGAACGCTTACTGATATATGGAGTCCTATGATCACAATTTCAGAGGTCTCCATATACTACATGGAAGTATATGAAAGTATATGGGCATATTGACTACAAGTGGGAATATTACCAATATAGAGGCATGTGAGGCTCATTGTGTATGTGGTTACACTTGATGGAGAGGGAGAAGAGAGGAGAGAAATCTAATGTACATGGTATTGCTGCAGTCATACCATGCACATTATTTATATTTTCACCATATTTGAATTTTACCACAGTGTGGATGTCAAGTATTCACTTCTATGCTGCAGTAAATAGGTATTTGTACACAAAACCATGGTTAGGTTTTTTCTAAAGATGTAATATATTCCTCTATCTATATATGCACACACACACACACACACAGTAATGGCATGCTAATGTAGAATTATTCACTACATATCAATATTGCCATGACATCTTCATTTAGCTGTTTTGTTCCATTTTAATATAGGTCTCATGCAGCGTCAAAGGACAATTTCTACTGTGCACTTTGCTCACCATAGTAATTTTGTCTCTTGCTCTGACAGCACGCTAACTTGTTCCCGACAACCTCACTGTAAGAAAAAAAAATGTGGAAGTTGCAGGCCTGCAGTAGCCACTACTTTCAAAGTCCTGCCATTCACCAGCCAGCAGATTGGAGGCCCTTCCATACACTGGTCCACTAGATTGGTGGTGCCGCTTTAAGTCTTAACCACCAGATTGAGGTTTTCTATTCACCAGAATGACATGGCTGTGTATACTAGCCACAAGTGAGGACTATATTTGATTTACCAGAATAAGATATGGAACAGACTGTGCCCCTATTCGCAGTTTGTAAAGGGCACCAATAACGTTGATGGCAGCCCTGCATACAGTAAATATATTAATTAATTAATTACTGATTGGTGTGCATTGTGATAGGAGTTCCACAAGGCCCAGCTTACTTTGTAATAATGTGTGGGCCTTTATTAAAAAAAAAAAAAAAAAAAAAAAAAAGCCAAGTTGTTATTTCAAGCAAAAGTGGGATCTTTAAATGGTCTATACCACTTCAGTGGAACTTTATTTCTTTTGCCTCTCAAAAAAATGGGCCAACTTTCCTTTCTACTACAATGCCTACTGACTGCCAGCAAACTGACAGTGCACATATAAAGTACTTTCTAAAAAATATTTTTTTTTCTGCAACAGACAGCTATCATGATACATAGATGTGTTATAGTATTATTTGTTTATAATCACGTCTTAATTCTGAATAATTACAACTGCACTTTTTTGAAACAGGTTAAAGCAGCACAATGTTGAGTCAAATTTTACATACAAATCATCTTGATACTAAATATGTTTCTTTTCTTTTTTTTTGTTTATTGTTGGAAAGCAAGTAAATATACAACAACATGTACTATAAAAGTATTGTGTAGAAAAGCAATAAAGCACAGACGGTACGACCACGTAACATTCACCAGATGAGATGAATAAAAATGGTCAAGTCAGCTGAGTGCGGGTAGTTACTGCTTCGGTAAAGTTTATTGGTTCCAAATCTCACATCACTGTCCTGCTTTTATTCCCTCTAAAATGCTTTTATTGCCCAGAAGTCAACATTTTATTTCATGGTTCATACCAAGCAAGGTGGGGGAAAGTGAACAAAATGCAGGGTTTAGCACCAAAATAAAATATATCCACTGCAACTCTGCCACAATGTGTTATAAAAGTATATTTATAATTAAATGTGGACTTTTAAAAAACAAAATATGTTGATAAATACAGATGAGTGACAAACTAATATGCCATTTTCTTTGCAGAAATATATTGCTACAGCAGCAAAGCCTAATAATAGTGCTATGAGCAAGCACAGCTATACACTAGCAGCAAGAGAAAAGTAAAACAGATGCCCATCTCACAGGGTACTAGAGTGCGCATGAAAGAACTGAAAGCTGAATCGTTATTTTCACAGATGGCCTGTTTTGTAGATATCAGTGATGCTCAGGTAGCTTAGTATGCGTTTGTCCCACAAATTGCTTCCCTAATGAGAATAGGAAAATTAAGGTATTCATCATTTAAGGCTGCCTAAGGATTTTTACCACTACGGACTGCGCTTTGTGCACATATGATTTGCTATAATTCACAAAGATGACTTGTCTCAAAGCAGTGCTGACTAAAAACAGCAAGTGCAAGGAGTTACTGTTTTATTGGCCAATACATATAGAATGCTGTTGTTTTCAGTTAGGTCACTCTATAAGAAACTGCAAGTGTATCATTAATCATGTAATTTTGTATGATGACTGTCTGGCACTATGGAAACTATGGCACCATGGAAACTATGGCACCCTATAAATAAACATTGATAATATTTAAACATTTTATAAAATTTAGAACACTAGATTACATTTTTTTATTGGCAAATCAGGCTTCAGAGGAACACTACTCAAAGCCTAAAATTACTATGGAATTACCTTCAATTGAAAATATGCCAAGTACAGTAATGATGTGTCAATTTTACATATAAATATGTCACTTTTACAGGATAATTTTTCATTTCGGAACAACAAATATTAAAATATGTTTTAAAAAACTTTCATTTTAATAGCATCAGTTAAAGACCAATTGGAATACTATATTCTTCCATTATTGTACCATGTTGACTCAGTCATGTGTTTATATTTGTATAATCGAAGAAGAAAAAAAACCAAGAACTATGAAATCTCACCATTTGCATCATGAGAATACTCTATTCCAGAGACTGTGCACCTTCGGAATACCATTTTATTCTCAGTTAGAGTTCCAGTTTTATCTGAGAAGATATACTGTATTTGACCCAAGTCTTCAGTAATGTTCAGAGCACGGCACTGTAAACGAGAGTCTGTTTCTTCATCATATAGGTCCTTGTCTTGGTGAATAAAGTACACTTGGCAGATTTTAACAATTTCAATGGACACATACAGTGACACTGGAATGAGCACCTGTCATAAAGTACATAAAAAGCAATAATATGGCATGATAAATTGGTCAAGGTATTAATTTCTTAAAACCATGAAATAACTGTCTCCAAAAGAAATATTCATTTTGTATTTTCTAAGATCGACAGATTTATTTTTTCCACATGGTCTTGTTTTACAGTAATAAATGTGCCGAGTATCTATAGCGATCCTGTGAACAGTCTATCGTTGTAGTTGTGTGTGCAGCTGCTATAATAGAGCAAACTAGCTGCAACAGGACTCGCCTCCCTGTCAAAACTACCACGTGAATGTGTCTGTAGTATGAGGAGACGAAGAAAGAACTGAAGCGGTGTCAGAGAACACCGTTGTTCAGCCATTCATGTGAACAGGAGTCCCGGCCTCAGGGTAAATGCATCGGGAGACCCACTGAATCATTTGATGGAAGTTACATTTGGTATTTTATCTAATTTAATTCCACTGAAATCAAAACTTTTATAGTTTTGTATATAAATGTGCTTTCAGGCAGGCAGCAAATATGCTTATGCGACTCAAAAGCAAGATACCACTAATAGGCCTGTGTGCACTTAAAATGTGACTATACTAAAAAGCTAAAGCAACACAGGAAGTCAACGTGTGTAGTTTAACTGAATGATAATCTGGTCATTCTACTCTTGGGTTGAGAGCCAGGGTATCTGTGGACATACTAAAATTGTGGATGCATGTTAGCGGGAATAAAGAAACTGGCACATATTGAAGCAATATAATCAAAATGTTTATAATTTTCTTGATTGCATGTAGCCAGCCCATTGTTTCCTTTTATTTTCTTTTTTTCCCCATGTTATGCACAAGTTCTGGATAAATTGATGTGTTGACCACAGCTAATAAACACTGTTTGTCTGGACTTCTATTTATTGATAGAAGTATTCGATATTTCACTATTATTATTAAAAGCATTACTATCACCATTAAGTGACAAACCTGTTTATATACACACATTCTAAATTATCTGACTAACACAATAATTTGTAGTATTTTAGATACATTTATACAAAAACTGCAAATACCTGTACAATTAACATATACTGTTTACTCTATAAGTGTGAATCAAGCACAAAATATTACTCTGTTCTATACGTATTAAGAGTCTGGATAGCTCCTCATTTCAACTGCACTCAAGTGAATCCCCAGACTCAATCCCACTAGCAGTGCTGTCCTTATCCCTGCTTTATACAAAGAGTATGCTTAGTCTGTAGCATTATAATAAATCAGAGAATACAACTAACATGTCTGTGCAGTTCTATAGCAGGAGTTAATTCAGAAATAATTTTTTTTCTTTAAAAAAAAAAAAAAAAAAGAAGTTACCTGTAAAACAATAATCATAGTGAAAAATAGATATATTGCAGAAAGAATCGGCTTCACATAACTTCCATCAGTCCCCAGGACATCAAACACTGGTCTCTTTTCTCCATATTGCCACACCCAGAGCGCATGACCTGAGCACAAATATAATCTTGTTACAATCACAATACTAAACCAATGACTGAACATATTTGCATCTAAAAAATTATATTACTGTTCAAATGTGATTTTTTTTGTACGGTTGTGTAAAGCCAAAACATAAATATAATAAAATGTATGCATTTTTCAGTTTCCCAATTAAAACAATCACAAAATCTGCAATACAATTCCTTCTAGATATGTCTGTTACACCACCTACTGGCATTCGTTACATGAGCTTTCCTACCAATTTTTAACACGAGTACAATGCGTGTAAACAGAACTGAGGATCCTTTATTTGTTAGGCGTCACAAGGTATCCGCAGCACCGTACATAGTACAAACAGTAGACCATACAGGGTGAAACAGTACAGAACAGTAAACACAAAGTACCAATGCTTCAGTAACTCTGGGCAAACAAATAGAGTAAATACGGAGCAGAAGAATGGGTATGGAGACAGGAGGGGAGAGGGGCCCTGCTCATTCGAGCTTACAACCTATGGAATGTCACCTTCTAATGTCACCCACTCTTGTTTTTACTAGCTTTCAGTTTTCTTTTTCTTTCTATATAGGTTTACGTTGCGTAACTGGCGGTATGAAAATATAATGGGAATGTAAGTGAATGGAAATTGATAGTTTTACAATGAAGGCAGTAGGAGAAGTGGTGGTATGGCATACGCTGTAAAAACCCCAATTTCATACACTACCTGGGCAAATGTGTATTATATATGAAATATTGCATATACACTATATGGACAAAAGTATTCGGACGCTTGACCATTACACCACTAGGGACTGTAATGACATTGTATTCAAATACATATACTTTAATATTAATTTGGTCTTCCTTCTGCAGTGATAACAGCTTCCACTCTTCTTAGAAGGCCTTCCACAAGATGTTGGAGTGTTTCTGTGGGAAATTGTGCCCATTCATTCTGTAGAGCATTTATGAGGTCAGGCACTGATGTTGGACAAGAAGGCCTGGCTCACACTATCCGTTCCAGTTCATCCCAAAGGTGCCTGATGGGGTTGATGTCATGGCTCTATGCGGGCCAGTCAAGTTCTTCCACACCAAACTCCCCAAACCATGTCTTTGCAGTCCTTGCTTTGTGCATTGAGGCACAGTCATGTTGGAATAGAAAAGAGCCTTTCCAAACTGTTGCCACAAAGTTGGAAGCATAGCATTGTCCAAAATGACTTGGTATGCTGAAGCATTAAGATTGTCCTGCACTGGAGATAAGGGGCCAAGCACAAACCCTGAAAAACAGCCCCCATACCATTATCCCTCCTCCACCAAACTTCACAGTTGGCATACTGCAGTCAGGCAGGTAACGTCCTCCCGGCATCTGCCAAACCCAGACTCGTCCATCTGACTGCCAAACAGAGAAGCGTGATTCGTCACTCCACAGAACACGTTTCCACTGTTTCACAGTCCAGCGTTGGTGTGCTTTACATCGCTCAATCTGACGTTTGGCATTTATCTTGGTGATGTGAGGCTTGCATGCAGCTGCTCGGCCATGGAACCCATTCCATTAAGCTCCAGCCGCAGTTTTTGTCCTTACATTAATACCAGTGGAAGTTCGGAATTCTTCAGCTATGGAATCAGCAGAGCGTTGCAGACTTTTACCATGCGCCTTACCAGTCGTTGACCCCGCTGTGATTTTACGTGGTCTTCCGCTTCATGGCTGAGCTGTTATTCCTAAACTTCTTCCACTTTCTAATAATATCACTTCTAGTTGACCGTGGAATAGCCAGCAGGGATGAACTTTCACTAACCGTCTTATTGCAAAGGTGGCATCCTATCACAGTACTATGATTGAAGTCACTGAGCTCTTCAGAACAACCCACTTTGTATCACAAATGTTTGCAAATGGAGACTGCATGGCTAGGTGCTTGATTTTATAGATCGCTGGCAACGGGTCTGCTTGAAACACCTCAATTCAATAATTAACAAGTGTGGCCAAATACCTTTGTCCATATAGTGTATAATGCAATAGGTTTGCAATTAAAATTTTGTTCCTCTAACTGCTGCCAAACACACCAATATTGTAAGTGATCAGGGAAATTTGGGCAATTAACATAATTGTCCATAAATACAGTCAAACTGTGTGTGCAGTCATTGATTAAATTAATGGAGACCTTTATATGATCTAGCCACTTGTGAATGGTGACATGAATGTCAGTCCGAATTAAGGCAACCAAACATCACTAAACTACGGAATAATTACAATGGCCTTGCTCCATAGGCTGCAATCTAATCAGCCTACTGGATAATCAGGATCTGGTTGCACTGCACTATGCTTTCACCTAGGCTGGCCTCCTCTACATGTACAAAAGTGGAAGCTGCTCAAATCAATTTATAGGCCATAACAGGTGCTTGAAAGGGTGGGGTTATCCTGCAAGGAACATACACACAACATTTTTTCCCCCAGCACACTGCTATAGCCAGCAACAGATCTGCCATCTCCTCTACATGTCACAGCTACCCTGACTTGCAATCTCCGTTTCACACACAGTATTGAATTTTTGCAAGTGCTGTAGCAATTGAAGACTTGAGTCCTTAATGAAGAGGAATTCTTACCAATTGCAGAAAACATGCACATAATTAGGAGTATCAGCACACACCAGAAGACATCTGTATTCATTTGCCTCTCAAGCTTACTACGTTTATAACGAGGTCCATTGTTGTTTAACAAAGCTTTGGTCTCATGTCCTACAAAAGAGAAAGAAATTAATAATGGATTCTTAATAAAATTAAAAATTAAGAACGCTCCATGTTCTGCCAATATTAATTATTTTTTATTTGGAGGACCCATGGTATTATAATCCAAGTCCTCCTGTCCCTTATTTCTTTCAAACTGTCCCTCTTTTTAGTGTAATATACAGCGAAATACAGGTAGTCTTGTAAAGTGGTTGACAAAAGTATATATCTGCCTTCTAAATTCAAAATAATAGCTTTACGGCTTTAAAGCAGCAATCCCTAGAAAAAAACGTGGGTTTTTGTTTGTTTAATATAAATCACCGTGGAAGGCCATGAGAAGAATCACGCCAATTTCCTTGGTGTTTCTGCAGGCTGCTATTAGTGTTTTCATAATTCTGCATTGTCATGTGACTAACCAATGTCACATGATTTAGAGAGCAGAGAGGCATTAGAACGGCATGTTCTAAAGTCCACCTTTCTGCTTTCCAGATAGAGACCTTGAGAGAGAGCGAGAGAGACTGGCAGCTATACTAAACTCCTCTACAGAGAGATTTTGTAAAGGATATATAAATTTCTCTTAGCTATCCTTTTAAAAATCATTCTAAAGATACATGCTTAAAAAAGGTACTTAGTTTGCTATTTAAAGAAAAAAAATGTATGTGGGATTTCTGCTTTAAACTGTTTGGAGTATAAAGTATAAACCAAGCAGTGTTCTGTGTAAGTTTGTATCTGAAATGTGTCTATTCATGAAGTGAGTGCCTGGTAACACGGATCTTCAATGTATTCATCATTAGCCAATTAAAATGTTGGTAGAAATCAATACCTGCATAAACGACGATTCCAGAGACGACTTCTGTGTTTCTAAGGGTACATCCACGTAACAGGAGGTTCTCCTTGGAAAGACCAGATTTTTTCCCATTTTTATAAATTCTGGAATATAATGGAAACACATGGTAAATAAAAATCTGGCAAGCCTAAAAAAGGAAAGTACAAAGAATACTTGCCAATATATGAAAATTAACATTTAAGCATTAATATAATAGCCATATATAAAATAAATCCTATAGAAACAATTGTCAACTTCAGCACTTAGAAAAGCAGTGAAAGAAACATTGCTGTAATTAATTAGATGTGCCTAAAATCTGAATCAGCATAACATGATCATGTTTAGGTCAGAGGTGGATACTATTGAATGGGTGCAAGAGAGCTTTAACTTGTGGTTTGTTTGGGAAAGCAAGTCCATGTAAAACATATACATTATGGAGATAAAAGTATGCACTGGGTTAGTGCCACAATGTTAATTAAACAGGGACAATATTATTATTAATCCTGAAAAAAACCCAAAATTAGACATAACATCCAAGCAAGAAGTACTGCATTGTATTGTCCTGCGTTTCCGATGTCAGCGATAGCAGCCTTATCAGCGGTGGTAGCCTCGCTGAAAATAATATTTGATGGGTTCAATTGGCAAAAGCTCCCTGTCGTGAACATAGAGAGCTTGCAGTTATTTATAAGGGATAATTCATAACTGCAGTGTAAATAGGTTGTATCAAATGAATCCATTGATAAGTTAGTGTAACAGTTAAAGACGCAGAGTCGGATGTAAATGTGTTTGAAGGCTTTGCCCACCCTAGTGTGAACAGATATAAGTGTCACCTGGGGGCAGTTCAAAGGACTCCTGGGGTGAGATCTAGACTATTTGTGACACGTGACTAGGCTTCGGTACTGCTCAGCATGTGGTCTGGCTCAATGAGGCCATGGGCTAATATAGCCTATATGTAATACTGTATAGACAAAAGGAATTCAGTTTTAAAATATGCCACCCTCTAGAACGGGGAGGTGTCATGTGCAAGCTAATTTTTAGGCATAAATCTGCAAATATATGTTTGTGAATTACTTCCTAGAAATAGTGTGACATGGTTCTCTTAGAAGCTGTTAGATCAATGGGTTTTGTGTATGGTAAACTACCCAGAGGGGGCTGGTAGATAAGGGAAGCACCTTATACCATTTATGGCAGGACGCAAATGTGAAAGCCTTTGAGGATATCTCTTGCAAGACAATGAAATCGAACACCTGTTTGGGAGGCCCCAGACATGCCGACTGCAGAGACAGGGTTGTATGGTAATGACAGATTCAAGCTGAATAAGGTCACAGGAAGGGGGGCTGTGGGCCCTGTAGCTTGGTTTTAAAACTGTATTGAAAATGTAACTCGTGGTTCACTCTGAGGGAGTCATTTGATTGAAGAGGTTCCATTTTTTCTGCTTCTCCCAGCACCAGAAACTTGATTCTAAGTGAGGTATCAATTCTGTGTTTTATCCTTTTTATTTTATAAGAAACTATTGCACTATATTTGTATGTCTTTTATTATCTTTTTATCTTAAGCATTGTGGATGTATTTTCCATATTAAATTACACTTAATAAAGTTCTAGTCTCTGTGTTCTTACGAATTCACGTGACAGTTTGGTCCAGACGCTACCTAATTGAAACTGTGCAAACCTTGTGGTTTATGTGAACTCTGATTAAAGTAAATTGTGTTAGATTAATGCTAGGGAGAACCGAAGGCTTCCTAAATAAGAGTGTCAGCCCTTGTCCGAAAAAACCTTGGTGGTGGTAATTAGTATCGCAAAGCTTGTGTGTGGCATAGATAGGGAAGGATTTAATCATTTTAGACAGACCAGGTGGTTGTTGTTTGGTTAACCCTGTGTCACATATGCATCACGCAGACTCAGGTGAGTGCTGTTCGTGACACTTCCCATGGGGGAAGTCTTTTTAACAAGGATTGTGACAGTAGAAGTACCATCATAATCCCTCTTTTGCCATCGCTATCTCAGGATGGCGCACATATCCCTTAAGACTGACCTGGCGAAACAATAAGTTAAGCCTTACTGCTCCCGGAGACTATTTTATTCCTAAATTATGGTTATAGAAGGATGTTGATCGATGCAATAAGCGTTGATAGAAAATCAACCCTGTTGCTGTTTTTTTTTTTTTTTTTTTTTAAAAGAGGCCCATTAGAAATAAATGGGGAGTCACATCAAGAATACATGCAATATTTTGACAGCTGAAGTGCTTTTGTGAGACTCTGGGGGGGCATTTAAGACAACTGGAATAAGCAGACATTAGCTTTAATTTCCTAAACTGTACTTAACAGCCAATCTGCTTCTGTCATTTTTTATGTGTTAAACCCTTTTCCTTTTCATGAATGCTACGTTCTTCACAAAAAAATTCAGAATGCTACATTATCCCACATATGCCAAGCAACATTACAGAGTGCAGTATGCAGGCACACACATCAACATTGAATTGCATTCAAATGATGGATTTAAACACATACCAAGATGACAGCTGTAACACTCATCTATGCTAAGATTTAGCTGCATCCATTACAAACAGGAGAAGTTTCACTGTACCCTGTGTAGTGAACATAGCTATTGTTTGTGTATCAAAGAGATTGTTTCATTAAGGCCACATAGGTGTTAGACACAAACACTTACATATTTGCCCTGACACACACTTTTACTTGAATAATGAAGACAGAGATGCATATACAAGTCTGAGCTGTAGAAAAACTAAAACTACCTTTGTTATGGAGCGTTATGCTCAGAGATGCCTGGACAATGCCTTATTTGCATAAGTGACCACAATATCTCAATCTTCTGCTCTACCAAAGCACATTTATATGCAGAAATGAAAATTGCAGTAATTGGTTATGTTTATCCACAAACTTGAGCGTGAAGTACAAAACAGTGATGGGGACATAACGGTCTACAACTATTTCATGTTTTTAAACATTGCTTGCTGTAATAAAGTATGCAATGAGGCAACCCTTTGTCCGATAAAAATGTCAAAAATACACAAATTAAAGTAAACATGACTACAAACATGTAAGTAAAGGTAAACATCATAATTCATAACTACAAAAGGTCAATATGTGGATAAACAAATGCAAAATGTTTGATTTTTGCACTAAAACCAGTAAAGAGCCTTAATTTTTGCCTATGGATGCTTGATGTGTGGACTTAAATTTGTGTTCATAGAAGTGCATAAGGAATGTCTTTTGATTGAGTATGTGGACTCATTTAAGGACACTTTCTTAATAAAGGACTTAATCGTGGTAGGAGAGGAGAGAAAGTACATGTGCTGCTTGCCAATACAGCAAGCATGGCATTTGTTGGTACCTGTTGGGCCAACCTCTGTTTCCATTATACACTCTATTTTTATATGGACCTCCAATGCCATGTGATGTTTGTTAAGTGTTATTTGGGGTTTTTTTTGTTCACATTTTTATACCTCTATCCCCTTACTGTTTGGCCTGTATCTTCTGTCGACCAAGCAAAATAAATAATAAAAAAAATTAATAAAAATAAGATATAGCGGCGGTTCCCAAACTGTGCGCCGCGGCTCCCAGGGGTGGCGCGGCGCTGTCACTGGGGTGCCGCGGGCCAAGCATTGAAAAAAAAAACAAAAACACAGAAACTTACCAATCCGCCGGGCGCCGGGACCCAGAAGCCTCCTCTCTCCCGCAGCTGTCACCGAATATCGACGTCAGTGACAGCTGCGGGAGAGAGGAGGCTGCTGGGTCCCGGCGCCCGGCGGATTGGTAAGTTTATGTGCTCTTTCTTTTTTTTCTATGGCTGGCGCGCGGCAGAGGAGTGAGAGGGAGCGTGACAGCTGGGGCACAACGGGACAGAGGAGTGTAACAGGGGCAGGGGAGGGTGACAGCGGGGCGTAACAGGGGCAGAGGAGTGTGACAGGGGCAGAGGAGTGTGACAGGGGCAGAGGAGTGTGACAGGGGCGCACAACGGGACAGAGGAGTGTGACAGGGGCGCACAACGGGACAGAGGAGTGTGACAGGGGCGCACAACGGGACAGAGGAGTGTGACAGGGGCGCACAACGGGACAGAGGAGTGTGACAGGGGCGCACAACGGGACAGAGGAGTGTGACAGCGGCAGAGGAGGGTAACAGCGTGCCTGGATGCAGAGGGGGCATTTTTGCATACAACCAAATAAGTATTTCTGTCCTGACCTAAATACTTATTACAATTTTTTGACCCAACTACTTCTAAAACAGGACTGCTCAATAATTATTTTGGAGGGGTGCCTTGAAAAAATTTGGAGACTAAGGGTGCCGCGAACTGCAAAAGTTTGGGAACCACTGAGATACAGCAAGCATGTGTTGACTAAAGCTGGGTACACACTACAGAGTTTTCCACCAACTTTTTATGCCAATCGATTTTACATGCGATCGATGTTCCGATCGCTCGGTCCATGGACTGCATACACACTAGCCTTGTTTAGGACGATAAAGGGAAGAGCGGACGTCCCTTTAGCAACTTTTTAAAGCCATGTTGTCGTGAGCAATGACTAATTTCGTACTCACTGTTGTGGATCGGTCGGAAGTTTATACACACTACACAGCGGAAACGAGATTGGAACGAAAATATTAAACGGTACGACCAACCAAATGAGGCGACAATCGTCCATTTGGGCTGACTTTCGACCATCGTGTCACTGCACACACTGACCCGACTTTTGAATGAGCGGTCGTATGTCGGCTGATTTAGCCGATTATTGGACGAAAACCGTGTAGTGTGTACCTAGCTTTAGTGTCAGGTGCTACTGTCACAAAGGGGTGGGTGTGCAGATAAACAGTAGATAACATTTGTTATGCTTAGTTCATAGTAATGGACGACATAGAAGAAAGATATGGAACCTGGTTATGTCTATGTTTATATGTGTTAAGGGAAACTCAAGTAATTTTTTGCAAATAAAACAAATCACTTTAATGGTGATCCAGTTTTGTACTCATCTCTCCAACTACAGCCTGATTTCAACATGCATCATTGTAGTGAATGCCCCTCCTCTGTGAATTAATTCGGGGCATCAACACCCTGCTAAGCACGTTTGATAAAACGCCACCTTAGAAGAACAGAGGAGTGCACTGGACTATCAGAGCCTTCTACGGGCCTGCCGGATCATGGGTATACTTATTCTTTAAAATCTTTTCAAGGGATACTTTAGTTTCAACTCTTACATTTAAAGACATTTCAGATAAGGTTGAAGTGCACTTGATGCCATTTACTTTTTGGACACCTGTCTTTAAGACCATTGACTGAAACTCCATGTACAAATTCAGTGCCTAAAACAGGAAATTAAGGACAATAGCTTGCATTAAACGACATAACGCGGTTATAGATAATTTTAGACATGCCATAAAATATTTAACATGCAGAATAAAGAATCAAATTTTATTTTAGAATTAGCAACAAATTAAAGGGACACTCATGGCAAACATATCTGGGCTGTTCTCAATGCATTTAACTACATGTGCAGGTAGACTTACATGTCCTACATATTAAAAAAACATAAATTAACTTTTTTCAAACTGCAAAATTACAGTTGCATGGATGAGAAACTGTCCCTCTCTTTTCTTGGCAAGTCTATCTCCTTGACTTGGGCAGGAGCCAGCGGCTGACCAATGTACTTCTCTCTCTGCTGGTGTCCCACTTGTGGACTAATGGACTTTGCCTCCAGAGAAACAAGATGATATTGCAGTTATAGGCCCCCATTTATTTTCTCAGCACTACATGCAAACTGCTTATTTCTTACTAGATACCCCACCCTTACCTAAGCCTATCCAGCGAAGTAGGAGTACAATAGCTAGACTCCTTGCTACGTGCAATGTATTATCACCACTTATATCAGCAATATGACATTTTATTGCCATGGCAGCTGAGCAATACTCTGTTGGTCACTTATCACTTCAAAACACCCATTGTGCTCAAATGAGTATGTACCGAAGGGGAGGGCCCGCCAACAGGGCATTGGCCCTTTGATAAAACAAGTCCTTATGCCCATCGTCCTGGGTGCCCATATGCTAAGAACACACCAAAATTGAAAGCCACTTCCATCCCCAACACATGGCACTGCACAATCTATAAGTGCAGTCAATATACAGAGAAGGCATGTTCCCTGCTCCCATGAAGGTGATAATAAACACTACTGAAAAGGGGAACATTTAATTTACTTAGATGCCTTATTAAGTGTTTATGACATTACACTTTCCTATAATATTGTTCATTTAGTTCTGTACAGAGTTATAATTTTCCCCAGCATATATTCAAAGCTTACATATTCCAACTGGAGGGGAGTTACACTTATACTGCCATGCAGATGCTCTCAATTAATTTGTTTTGGTTTGTTTTTCTGACCCTTTTTATAATCTCTATTCAGAAAAGCCATCCAAAGTTCAAGCTTTGAATTTGAGTTTAATTAAATTATAAGCAGTTTTTGTGGATTTCTATGATTTGGTTGGATGGTGGGTGTAAGGTATATGCTTTTCAATAATACTGTAAACTTGTATTGGTTTTTAAGACTTTAAAGTGTTTAATACAGTTCAACGATTAGCTCCCATCCTACCACACGGATTCCTTTTGAGAAAGCATTCCCCTAAAACATCTGGCAGAGTGCACCAAAAATGTTTTAGATGCTGGGACAGGGTGCAGCAGCTCATTAAGATTCTTTCCCTACTGCGGTAGTTCTGATCATACCAGAATCCAACTATCTATTGGCCTGAGCCCAAAAGGCACTGGAGAGGAGGACATACAGTTGATTGAAATCATATATGCACCTGCAAGGATACACATTACTCATGATTGGAAATCTCCACAACTATCTGTCTGCCAAGTCAGTCAAGTGATCAGTTATCTCTTGAGGGAAATTTCAGGCTGCATTCAGCACTATCATAAGAATATGGGCCTAGTGGCTTGACATTATGATCTGGGGGATCTACCTGTACTGCCATCATGAGTAAGAGTAGGACTGAGACCTAGAGAAGATTCACGATGCAGAGTCTTAGTATGCAGTCCCCTCACATAGACAAACCACAAAGTATGGCCTGGATTGCATGTGGTTTAGGGGTTTGCAAACCACCACACACCTGATGTGATTTTCAGATCCAAACTGCAAGATTTACTACCCTGCGGTGTGGAAGCTAAAAACTCAAAACACATCCCATGTGTGGCACTTAGACAAACCACAAAGCATGGCCTGGACTGCATGCGTTTTAGGGGTTTGCAATGTGAAGGGCCTGGTAAGGTGAACCCAGGCATGAGCCACCCCCACCAGGCTCAAATGTGAGAAATATAAATAAAAAGTCCCCTCCCTTATATTACAGTGCATAGCCTATTCAGCTTTGGACCCAGTCCTCTAGATGGGGAAATAGGAAGGTCATGTCTCTGCACGTAGACCGTGCAGGCCCAATGCAGAGTAGTACTGGGGCTCCCATGGTATCCCGGAAAGAGGGCTTTTAACCCTTTAATAAGCAGACCACACAGTCTAAATCCATTCTGGCAGGGTAATTGGCTTAATGTGTGTACTTGTGAATTTAGAAGAAGCTCCTCTAGGGCAGAGACTGATGTGAATGCTTACATATACTCTGTAAAGCTCTGAGTAATAGGTTATGTATAAATAAACGATAATAATAACAATACATATTTTAATGAAAAATACTCACATGTAACCTCGAAACCTGCTCAAATCATTATTTGGCTTCTCATATTCAATAACACTGTTAAAGTTCATTGGGTCAAATTCAGATTCCTGAAACAAACAGAAAAATATAGACATAGTCTTAGACCTATTGTTGGGAAAAGCATAAGAAGTCCTGCTGCTTCAGATGGGTAAATTAAATCTGTCTTGTATATAAATAAAATGATGGAAACCATAACAAAAATGATTGAAGGAAAATACCTTAACATCTAGGCAATATAAATAACTTCATATTCTAAAACAGTGATGGGCAAAAGATGGCCCTCCGAGCCTTCACCTGTGGCCCCCAGCTCCTTCCTGCTTTATTGTCAGATTTGTTATTTATAGCTTGTAACACTTGTTTAAAATGCCTGCTTATATGTTATATATACAAAGATTGACAACTGGAAGTGCCACTGTTGCCTAGCGTACTATATTCCAAGGTAAATAATATACCAGCAGCATCCAAAAATGTAAAATAGCTCAGCCTATTTGCAGTCTAAGATTTTAGATGTTAGACTCTGGATTTCTGTACAACCAAAATTTTATACATGTACTCTTTCCTGACCAGGTCAATTTTAATATTTTGGGATACATCTGTTTCACCAGGGCAGATTTTCCATTCTATCCAAGCACAGGAGCTCAGAGCTAAAGGTTACAGACTGCTATTCAACATTAAAGACAGTACTGCTGCCTCCAAAATATATTGGTGGAGAAATTGGAAGGCAGTGGGGGTAAAAGCAAATGCATTCAACAAAACAGTGGACAGATACCTTTATTTTAATTTTTTTTTAGTTTGTAGGCACTGAAACAACCAGCACAAGCATTGTGAATATTGTTCTATTGTGTGATTTCTCAAACAATAAATATTATCTAAACTGACATGTGTAACATGTGATTAACAATCCAAGGTTGTGCATGTAAAACACCAAGCACCAGATACCACAAATTGCACTCTAAAACCAACTCTATCTTTGTCTTTGTATGAACCAGTTATGTTTTAGGATTGCCACTTTTTAGTATTTCTCATGATGGATTTTGGAAATATTTCATGTCTGGAAATGTACAAAAGCATGGTAATTTTAACTATTGCATTTAATTGGTTATGTAACATATAAACATTATTAGTATTTCAACCATGTCACATGCACAATGTTTGTGGACTAAAAATGATTTAGATGAACTGTAGTATATAAAATAATCTACATCTCATTATATATATATATATATATATATATATATATATATATATATATATACACACACACACACACACACACACACACACACCTATATTTTAATGCATGTTTTAACAGGTATTTTTTGCACATTATGTTTCTCCTGTAATTTTTATACGGAGAGAATTTACGATGCAAGGGAAATGTTTTATGTACAACTATGTTTTTACGAGTGGTACCATCTGACTCATGCGAATAAGTGCAAAGAACAGAGGACAGAACAAAAAAAAAAAAAAAAAAAGTCGCATTTTATGTTTTTTATTTCTTTATTTACAAAATTATAACTACAAGGACCACTTGACTAAAATAAAAGTTGCCTAAAGGAGTCACAGATAACATAACTGCAGCTTCAGAATCCGCTCATATGGCAGAGCCTAAAATTTTTCAGGTTATCAGGACATGAGATATTTCATATAAAGTTGTTATTGTGGGTAATCTTACTGAAAATCAAAGCAGTCAGCCTAATATAAACACATCAAGCAGAGCATGGCTGATAATAGAACAGCTTGTACACAACTGCACAGTAAATATAAATAAAAATGCCAAACATCTGTGTCATACACATATATACACACACAGAGAAATATACACACACACACACACACACACACACACACATATATATATACAAATAGACACAAATTAAACATTTTCCAGGATAGAAGATCCACACAGAAGTACACAGGTGCAAATACAAATAAGAAGGACATGCACAAAAATATAGAGACAAGCACAAAACAAATGTATCTTAAATTATAGATAGCACAAATACATAAACACTGGTATTGTGAGCGCTAAATACGTATACATGTATTTTATATTTATATGCATGCACTTAAGGCCATTTTATCCAACACTAATGAAAGCATGCAGAGGAGTATAGGGATCCAACTTATTAGTTCTAATGGCCCTATACTCACAGTACTTTCGACACAGACTACTCCATTTATTGTGTACACTGTAAGCGAACACAAGGGGGGGGTCAATGGAATATTCTTCACTGACCCCACCTCCGCTGGCCATAAGCATTAGATACCATGCGCTGTGTGCTAGTTTGCATTTGCCGGGTAGCATCAGTGTCATTTAAACAAGGGTAACCATCCTAAGATTATGTTACCTGGTCTGTTATAATATGCATACTATTATAGCATTAACATAACAGTTGAGGTAATGCTGCGACGGTCACCAGAATGGACAAGAGACTTGAGGAATATCGAGAATTTAAAGAGTGGTAGTATAAATTGGTTTATGAAGCGCGAGGCGGATATGCAGCAAATGGGACATGGTTTTTAGTGATCAGTATTCTGGGCGACAACCAAATATTTTTCAATGTATAAATTAAGAAACAACCATGTTATCCAACCAATGAAGAGGTAAAAGTACCTCTTCGACAACAATATCCTTTGCTGAAAAACTGCCATGACATAAGTCTCAATTTTATAACAAAGCTAAAAACAGGGAGCTGACAGGTCTAGATGCACAGTAAGCCTGAATCTTGGGATTTATTGTAGAAAGATTTTCCCATGGCACCAAGTAACGCAAACCATTCGTGCCAAGCAGTGGTGTCAGAACTTTTCAAAGCATTTTGCAAATGTATTTTTAATCCAGTTTTAATTCCCACTAGTTGACCATTACACATGTGATTACTATAGAAATAATTATTAAAGTATTAGCATAGTTTTGAGGATTAATTAACACTTACAACATAAACATTCAATGTGTTTTGTAGTGCATCATTCATATTTCTGTAAACAGGGGCTATGAATACTGGTACAAAGCACCAATAGATTACACATGAATTTTGTTTAAAAGTCCCAGTGGATGCCACATTGTAATTTGAGAAACGCATCATATTTTTTTTAAAAAACATTGTTTACATTATTTTTAATTTCTAGTTCTCGATTTGATTTTTCCCAGCTATAGTTCACATTGTAGCACATTAGATAAATAAATGGTGGTAATGTAAATTGCTTTATTTCACATTATTAGGACAAGTCAAATTTACCATTCAAATTAACAAAACTACTTAAATTCTAGGAATGCGAAACATGTGTAATTAAGGTCTTCTGTAGATATAAATTTCTAACTTCGTAGCCACAAAAGTTGGATGGGAAACTTTATACAATTGCACCTTACATGATCTGCAAAGTTGTGAAATTAACGTTTTTTCCCCCCTAAAAACTTGAGGCCTTTAGCAAAAAAGACACATACTTGGCAAAAAGTTGTATCCATAAACAGATTTTGTTGGAATGGTCTATGTAATGATTTCAAAATGGTTTTTTTTGGTTGTTTGTTTTTTTAAACTGAAAAGTAATAGAAGGAAGAAGTTTGTTAACTTAATTTTTCATTGAATGCGAAAGAGATCCATGGAACTTTCGCTCAGAAGTTGTACTGGGGACAGATCTAGTAAAAGAATTTGAGAATGCACGAGAAACACATACGGCTATTGTTAATACTTTGATCACTCTTTCTTCATCCTATTGAGTCAAAATGCATCGGCATGAGGTTTAGCGTATTGAACCTCACTCACTCTGACTGGTCCACACTAATGGAATGGATGGAATAAAGACACTTTAATGTCTCCTATTCCCTGGTTGTAACCCAAAATGTTGCCCATTGTGTTTTATATACATACCCATATTGTTTTTAATCTGCTATATATAATCCCAATTAAATTGATGAAACACTGAATAATTTTTTTTTATGTGCACTATAAATCTGTGCCTGAGGAAAGAACAGGCTCTTGAAAGGGTAAACCACACATGTCCTATTCCATTCACTTACATTTTCCATACTATCACTTCTACCACTGTAAATTGTGGTGAAGAAGGGAAAGTTAACAAGTTCAGGAGCTGGAACAGAGTACACTAGATTATTATCATCTTTTTATAAAGCACTAGTATATTAAATAGCATTGTACATTAAGGGGCCTATTTATCAAAGATCTCCCCCCTGTAATTTAGAGGTACATCCCCGAAAACTGCTGTTTTTTCGGAACGGCTGTTCATGTGTTGATTTTTAATACATATGAGAAACTTTTCAATCCGCATCTATGCGATGAGGATTGAAAAGTTTCTACAGAAAAAAAACGAAGAGTCATAAATAGACCCTTAAGGGAGTTATGACACAAACAAACGTTAAATTACATGGAACAGAAAGTAAAGATGACCCTGGCCAAATGAGCTTACAATCTAAGAGATGTGGGGAACAACCAATACATAAGGCAGCAGAATAACAATTGTAGCTGTTGGTGGGTATAATGTGTGGCTATTGTAAAGCAGAAACATTATCAGCTATCAATATTAAAAGCAGCCATTGGGGATTAGCATTTCTTTGTAGATGCCAGTGGTGTGACACAGTAGGAATGAGCAGAGACAGTGAAAGGCGAAGATATGAAAGATGAACCAGTCACTGTAGGCTTTTGCGTTTTGCTGTATAAGCACTAATGTGGAATCATATGCCAGCTTTTAGTAGACGTGTGCCTGACATTTTCCTTTAGCAGCATGCTAGACATAGAACGAGAACACGTTTTCCCATGTTTGCAGAAGTTATAGCGGCAAATGGGACTATAGGTTAGTCCACAAAGAGGAACAGAAATGGCAAAATTAATACCAGTTGAACTGGGCAGCATGGTGGCTTAGTGGTTAGCACCTCTGCCTCAGAGCACTGGCGTCAAGAGTTCGATTAATGACCATGGCCTTCTCTGTGTGTAGTTTATATGTTCTTCCAATGTTTGCGTGGGTTTCCTCTGGGTGCTCAGGTTTCCTCCCACACTCCCAACATATTCTAGCAGGTTAATTGGCTGCTACTAAACTGATCTTAGTCTGTCTGTGTGTGTGTATGTTAGGAAATTTAGACTAAGCTCAAATGGGGCACGGACGAATGTGAGCAAGTTCTCTGTACAGCGAAATTAGTACCACTATATAAATAGCTATGATGACTGGATGCAGTTGGTTAGCAGAAAGGTATTCCATTAGATCTTCAGAACAACCCTGTGTATGGCATGGATTGCACACTTGACTAGTTTATATTTGTGAGAAGGTGAAATGTGGAAGGTAGGGCACAGAGCTGATATAATGTGCAGTCATCTAACTGCTGTCTGTGTGTCACTATTGCTCAATATATAGTTTTTAAAAACACACGTACAGAAATTTTAAAAGCTAGTCTGCCAAATGATAATGGTTTTTAGCACACATTTTCACGTACTCTTTTGCTGCCTCGTTATTGCAAAACCAGTGAACTTCCTTGCAGCACTTGTAACGGTTGTTTGCCGATTAATTTGCATGGCATTGTGTTTTGTTTGGTCTTGGAGTACATCATTAGAACATCTAGCTATATCAGGAGGGTTTCGAAAATTTCAAAATCTTTTCCATTTGGCACAGAAATGTCACCATGGTGTTTGAGTGGCAAAGGAGCATACAGTTGAATTCCTATAGGCCCAATGGAGTGATAAACACTTTTTCCCTCTGTCCCGCTCTGCTTCGAGCAACTGCAGGTATCCTTTGCCCAGTCCAAGGTGGAGAGCAAATTGGTCATGTACAATGACTTTTTCACCTGGGAAATTGGGGAAGCATCTCAGTGGGTGCAGTTTAACTTGCAGAACCACAACCAGCTGTCCCATTTCTATACCAGCATGATGAGCTCTACCCAGGAGTTATGACTCCCTGAAATTATAGTTAAGAAGAAATACTGCTCTTCAGTGTGGATATTGAGAGAGATTTGGTGTACCAAAGGTGAATGAGCGAGAGATACAGAGAAGAACAGAGAGGAGGGAAGGAGTGAGGGACACAGAGAGGAGGGAAGGAGTGAGGGACACAGAGAGGAGGGAAGGAGTGAGGGACACAGAGAGGAGGGAAGGAGTGAGGGACACAGAGAGGAGGGAAGGAGTGAGGGACACAGAGAGGAGGGAAGGAGTGAGGGACACAGAGGAGGGAAGGAGTGAGGGACACAGAGAGGAGGGAAGGAGTGAGGGACACAGAGAGGAGGGAAGGAGTGAGGGACACAGAGAGGAGGGAAGGAGTGAGGGACAGAGACAGAGAGACAGAGAGAGAAGTGCGAGACTAGTTTGGGAAAGAAGGTTTAAGACTCTCAAACACATTATTACTCTGCACCAGAAAGCATCTGTCAGATTAATATAGTACATGGAGGCAAACCCAATAATATTCAGAATGGAAAAAAAAAATAGAATAGAAAATAGAAATAGGTCATCATTTTTTCATGCAGTGTAAAAAGTAATTCCATTCTGTTATTTTAGACTTCAATGTTTAACTCTGTGTTTAGTTGATAAGTATATTACACTAGTAATTTAATTAAATATACTGGGAATCAAGCATACTATGGCTATCTTCCTGCATATGACAAACTTTCTGAGAAGAGAGAGGCCAGAAGTTACTGGGGGAAAACAGCAACCAGTTTCAAATAACTGTCAGATGTTCATATTAATGCAAAGCATACGGGAAGCACATTCACATGCTGCACACAGACTACTATTCTGAAGTCTAGCTGATGATATGAGCAAAACATTCCATAAGTAGTTATGGGTGCGGTAGCAAAACACTTGCAATACAGAAAAAGCATTGATGTCTCTCTCACAATGTGAATCCTGTTTAATAGTTCGGTAAACTCCAATTGACTGGAATGTAGCTAGGTGGGACACAGTTAAAATTGATGTTTTGACAACACTCGCTTCTTGTTCTTTCCAGTAATCATTAAAAAATAAATACAAAGTACTATCTAGTAATTAGCAGGGAAAAGTAAATGTCAATTTAAAATTATAGTACACACAAAGAAGTTAATCTTAAGTTTTCCCACCACCACAACTTTTTTCAGCAATGCCTGATTTATGCAGCCTAGGGCACCAGATTTTCTTACTAGGTATTTTCTTTTTTTTTGTCCTGGAAGACGGGTGCTGCCTGACTCAAATCAGATTGCTGTTATGCTGCCTGTCAGCGTGGGCCGGGTTCTCAGTCTGGTCTTGTGAAATGTGCTAATCCTTATAAACACAAGAACCGTGACTCACACTAGCAGGCAGCATCTGATTTGCTGTCAGGCTGCTTGTCATGTAATGGTGATTAAATGTTGTGCTGTACCTTATTTGGGGGAGGGACATCAGTCCATCGTACTGTCAGTGGGTAAGTGCTGCGTGGGTGACAAGGAACAGCTGGGGGGGGGGCATTAAAAAACAAATTTACACTTTCAACCTGTCACTTGAAAGCTGCTTTAAGGACGTCATTAACATTTTCAAATGCTGTAGATTCTACTGGCTAATTAGTTCTAAATAACTTCAGCATGTATAGGCTCAAGAATTTGTTAAACCTGTCACATGCACACACAATATTGGCCAATTGGCTTGATATTGCAGCATGCAATAGCTCAGCTTCTGGCGGTGTTTTAGTTACTGCCTTTCACAGTAATAGGTTCATTGATCACTGTTCTAGTATGCATATTTCTTCAACCAATTAAATTTTCATAGCTGGGCAAAAAAACAAACAAAAAACCCCCCACACTGGTAATATTTGGCATGGTCCATGTTAAACACCACTATGTATAACCTCATGGTTGCTTTTATCAAATGGTAGCTGGTAGGGGTGCTCACATCAATACAGTTTTTTGCTATAGAGGCTATACAGTCCCTTATATGGGATAGTAATCATTCGTATTTTAGTTCATAACATCAACACCCACAAGTTTTAGGAGTAATTTTTCCGGTTCTTCAAGCCACTCTTAGTGTGAGATTGAATTTATTTTAGTACTATGAGAGATTGGTGACCTCTGCGATAATATACAGCCTACCATGGGCTTCTGGCAGTAAGTCACCCAACAGTGGCGACTGGCGAAGACAGAAAATCCATTTGCTTAGTGTAAATTAAACAAATTTGTACTGTGCATGCCCACAGATTTACTTTCATCTGACACTGGCACCTTCTTGCAACTGGAGAGGCAGGACTGAAGAAAGGAAGGGCGGTCTAATATGGCAGAATACAACAAGGGCGTGTTTGCATAACTGCAAACAGATATGCCTATCAGTAGCCTTATCAATGGTGGATGCCTGAGGGCTGGTGCAATAATTAAATGAACATGGCAATTCTTCACAGTGATCTGTGTTTGCAAACAATGGCCCTGACATTCTTATCATAATTACATCTTCCATAATCCTCTGCAAGCTGGCAGTTATAGGAGTTGGAGCCTGGGAACAGCTGGATAGCTGCAGGCTGCAACAGGAAGA
Organism: Mixophyes fleayi; assembly: GCF_038048845.1. Lineage (NCBI taxonomy): Eukaryota > Metazoa > Chordata > Amphibia > Anura > Limnodynastidae > Mixophyes > Mixophyes fleayi. The sequence continues at coordinate 143,290,092 of NC_134403.1, read as the reverse complement.
CATAGGGACAATGATTTGCTTGCATCACAAACCAACCACGCCAAATCATAACAGATCCGAAAGCGTATTCCAGACTGCAATACACCAATAGTTGTTTCTATCTGCTGGGTGCAGTAACCAGTTTTTTTTTATCCACTTTGGCATTAATCTTATAATTGTTTTTTAAAAGCTAACAATGTACAAAAACAGCATAACCTGGCATTGAAAAAAAAAAATCTTCTATTCCCTTTTTAACCTATACTGGATGGGGTGGATTCCAGGTATTCTTCTGAAAAGCAAAGGAGGTGAGCTTTCCCTTTGCTTCTTTACATATGACCTCCCCTGTTGGGGATGATGCTGCTCACACACACACCTTGCTCTCTTCTTTTTTTGTCTCTCCTACTCACTTCTGTTGCACCTAAACTGGCGATATCCCTGCCACTCGCTCCAAAGACATCCCCCTGCTCTTCTCCTGCCCTGCAAGTTTTACCATCCCTCATAACAGCAGTGGAAGTAGTGGCAGGCTCCCTGCTGCGATCATGACGCACCAGGGATTCCTCGCTGGGGCTTGACCTCTGAAGGATCTGCTCCAATACATATAATAACCCTTGTTTTTTAAGTAACTAATGCTCTACAAGAGGAGCTCCTAAGAGCAGTTATTTTGTAATGTATGAAGGTTTTGGATAGCACTTCAGAACATGCTGATGTTATACAAGTTAGAATACTTTATCTGCTATATTCATTTCTAATATTATAAAACATGTTCTTCTGAAATATGAGCCTTTCTTCCACTCTGGAATAAAAGAATCCTCATAATATACAGAGAACTTTGATCACGGTGTGAAGTTCCTGAAATGTATGCTCATGTACAGTGATAATTGTTATAGGTTATGAATACCTGCTGTGCACAGCCCCATTATTTTTAAAAAACAATGTTGTCTACACCCAGAAACCAGCTGGCTACAAAGTGTTCCACGAATCCGCCCTGAATTTTCCACTGCTTATCAATTATGAGCTCAGCATATTTCACTACAAATCAACACAAACACATTTATCAGTTAAGAAAAGTGCTTCCTTGAAAATCCGGAAAAGCGAAAAATAACAAAAAGCATGGATAAATAAAAACAGAAGAAAAAAAACAAAACAGGTAAAAGGTTTTTTTTTTAGTCCCAGTAACAAGCCTAGGTTGTGTTGGATTTTGTGCAAGAAACAAACACCACGACACATTTGCAGGGGTGACACAAACAGGGGTAATAGAAGATGTATATTGTAAACTAAAAGATAGAGGTCTCATACTTCCTCATGTAAAGTGAAAAACCAAGGTTCTAAAATAAAACTGTTGAATACTAAAGTAAAGCTAGAGGAATGTGTTCATGTTTTAATCACATGTTTACACAATCTAATATATAAATGCTTAGTGGCGTCTGTCTGTCTGTGGAAAAAAAAAAACAAGTTGCAGCGCCACCTGCTGGGCAGAGTTATACACTGACCTACTAAATTCTTAGTGTGTGTGGGAAAAAAGATTCAAAAAGGGCTGAAATTTGGTAGGGCTTAAACTCATTTTCGTGAGGTAATTTTACCTCATGAACACACATGTGTAGAGGCGTGCGTTAGTGTGTGTGTGTGTGTGTGTGTGTAAAAAACTATTTTCTCAGAAAGGGCTCATCCAATTGACCTGAAATTTGGTATACTGACATTATTTGACAAAAAAATTAGAATAGTCAAGTCAGTTAACTTCCATCACCCCCCCTTCCCCCCGTGGGAGGGGTAGTAAAGGCTAAATTTACGAGTTGAGGCGTCAAACTAATTTTCGTGAGGTAATTTTACCTCATGACCACACATTAAAAAGGCCGCTTGCGTCGGGAAGTAACGCTCTTCCCCTGAGGAGGCCTGGCCTAGGTCCAAATGCATGACAAGAACCTTTTTAAGAAATGAAGTAGCTTGACTTGACTAGAATGCATGAGTATCATGCACGGGTTAACTTGTCATGATATATGGCTTGATATAGATTCTGAACAGACATGTCAATCAGTGTGAAAAGTATAGCTTTTTAAAAAGATTTAAAGATGCACAGGTCAGTAAGGCCATAGTTCATAGGGCTCATAGAAATCTGTTTTTGTTTCGTTATCCTGTCATGTTACTCATGCTTTCTCAAAAGGCAAATATGAAAAGCTCACTGAAGATAACAACCATAGTGTGATGCTAACACAGGCATACTCCTGATAGTCTTCTAATGGTGTCTGAGGCTAGGTACACACTACAGGAATTTTCAAACAATGTGTTATCTATAATGATTTTACCAACAACTGGAAAACAAAAAAAAAAAAAAAAAAAAAAGAATCAGCTTAAGATTCATGTGTACACACTATACATGTTTTACCTTCAGATCTGTGCTCTTCATCTGTCGATAATCATTGGCTGAAAAGATCATGACTCTAAACTCTATGGAGATCCTGATCCTGCATACACACTGCAGAACTGGAACCACATTGTTCCATCGTTGCACGACATTTTCAGTTCAGTTTGAAAATTAAATGAAACTATATAATGTGCTTTCGAACGATAATCGTTTCTCGTTGCAGGGTACACACTACTGCGATATTGGACCAATCCATTGTTTTATCGTTTAATTGGTCCGATAATCTGCTGAAAACACTGTAGTGTGTACCCAGCCTAACTTATCAGATACCTCTATGAAACGATTCATAAGTGTGTTTGTGGGAATTAAATTGTATAGTATTATGGATGGTTTTTGCAAAAATTCCCATATAGAATCGAGTTAATTATTTACTCCCTACTTAAATATTTTTGGAATAATTAATATGAGAAAAACAAACCTATGTTTGTTACCGTTAATAGTGTTATTCGTTAAACCTAACCAGGACCCCATTAAAGGTGTACATGGCCCTTTTTAAAATAATGTAACAATTTTTCTTACCAGCTCTGTGAACCTCTTTACTACTTGTCTTTGCTTCAAATTGGTTTCCCCATCCAGGTTAGCAGTTTCTATGTGACAAAGCCCATCTGGATCACTGGAGGAGAGCAGAAGTATATCAGCCGGGATGATCTCATTGCACCGCAGCTGGACAAAGTCACCAACTTGCACTTCTTTCCAGTATCTCTCCACATATTTCCTCGCACTCCTGAGGGAATAAAACAGAAAATGTTTGGAAGCTTGTAGAAATACTTCAAGGGGCTACAAAGCTGTACAGTAGCGGCAAATCAATGGACAGAGCAAGAGAATCAGATGTAAAAATATTGACGTTTGTAAGGCATTTTTCATCTGAAGGCCAGATATAGGCTTTTGCTTCCATAAGAAAAAAACAAAAAAAACAAGAAAAAAAAATCTTTTAATAGCGAACACATTTCAATGATTTTCATCTGTTATCGCCATTCTGAGGTGACTGTAATAGAAATACTTTTCTGTAGCGATGCAGGGATCCTTGTTAAACAGCTGTTGGTATTTTATATATATTAATTTTATTTTAATTGGCAAAAGGTAAAATAAAAAAAATTCCATCATCACCATTTTCACTGACAATAGAGCTCTTCCCCTTTTGATAAATATGCCTACAAAAGCTGCCAACTCTCCCCGATATGGAAGCCTTTTTTTTAACCAAACTGCCCTTATTTTGGACTTATATAGAAATCTTTATTGAAGCGCTCCTCTAAAAGCATTTATATTGTTTACAATTCGATATAATCATACTCACTTGGTATTTTTTCTGTTAGTAAGGACACCAACATTTGCTGTATATTATCAAGATAACTAGCATTTTGCCATTTTATACCCAAATAAAATGTAGAAAGATAAAATACTTGTTAAAATATTTTTAAATATAATAAAGTCAGGTGTTCAGACGCCTTAAAAGAAACAAATGGTCTGGCTGAGCAATGTTTAAATGTATTGGAGGATTGGATCATTTGCGTAAGGAAGCCAATTTAAAAGGGATCATGGCAGTAGGAGTACCAGCACAATCCTTCTTCTGTTATCATAATGGAAAAATTCTTTATTCTTTGAATTTACAAAACGTAAAAGATTTTTTTACAAAGTGGAGATTGAAAGACATCAAGGGTTAAATTTTCAAGCTGCGGGTTTCAAAAAGGGGAGATGTTGCCTATAGCAACCAATCAGATTCTATTTATCTTTTATTAGTATATTCTACAATATGACAGCTAGAATCTGATTGGCTGCTTTAGGCAACATCTTCACTTTTTCAAACCCACAGCTTGATAAATTTACCCCCTGATGTCTAAACCGGCTAGCGAGGTCACATATGCGCAGATCCCCTGAGAGTGGCCCGGTTAAGCTGTAAGTTAACCCTCACCACTCCGGGCCAGCACAGCAGAATATATTTTATTGATGCATTGCGTCAATAACTGAGTTTGTGTTGCTGCGATATACAGTCATTGGAAATTAGCCCCAGAACTAATTTTCAAATTTCAAAAGACAATAGGTTCAGATTTCTTCCTGTTCTTCGGCTTGAATGCCAGCTTCTAACCACTCAAGCGTGGGAAATCTTATACACTAACCATTCCCTCACTCTTGACTAGATGCAATGTTCAACATTAAGCAATCCAAAAGGGGAAAATTTTGTTGCTAATCTTGGAAGACCGGCCATTTTTTTTTATATATACTTATTAACCCATTTGCTTGTGCAAAAAAAAAAAAAAAGGGAGGGTCCATCGTCAGAAGTCTTGGTGAATTGTTTGCTTATATACTAATAACGCTACAACTCATAAAGGCATGTGATATGAACAATAATCTGTGGAGGTATATTTATATCAGTGTTTGTTTAGGACTTGTGTATTAGCACTTTTTTCAGTCACTAACTCCCCTGGTTACAGCCTAGTTGATGACTACTCTCAGACCTCCATCACTTCATAGGGAACAAAGAAGGCCAACTTGCCATTGGGTGCCAACTGATAATATGGTGGCACCTGACAGCAAGCCAATATATGCCTCACAGCAACAAGGCTGGAAGGTATAGCTAGACTTTATTTTAAAAAACCACCTGCCTCTTAAAATTAACTCTGGTTTTGGTCTAACAGAATTTTTTGGGAAAATATGTTTGGTCCATAAATGTAAAGTTTAAAGTTCAGCGTATTCCAAAATTTTAAGACTACACCTATAATATCATCTCACTTTTAGAGTGAATCAAATTGTTAGAATCTCAGCCATTTTGTAATACCGATTAGGTCATATATTCCAACATGGATTATAAATCAGGCGCGGCCAAGGGGGCACAATGCGTACCCGCTATGCACCAGGTAAACCAGCCCCCCACGTAAACATTAATGCATGCAAGGGGATTTCAAAGCCATCTGCCATTTGACTGGCCCTTGGAAGAACTCTCAATGCAGTCTGAAAATGTTAACACGATTGGTAAATGTATTTGCTTGACTAAGCTCAAATAAATCATACACAAATATGTACAGAACAACAGGGTGAAAAATCCATCTTACTAAATATGTTCTTAAGAGATTTCCTTTCAGAAGGCGGACTACATATTAGACAGGTAGTGTAGTATGGCTAAATTTGAGCCTTGTTAAAAATTAAATAAATGTAGGTTATCAACAGATGGAGGGATTTGTTTAAATAGTCTTATTGGTTCCCCCCCAGCACATCTTAAGTTGAACATTATTCTTTGCTTGACAATGTAATGTGTTATTTAAGCTTACTGAAAATGTAAACAGTAAAACCACAAGTGTAACGTTTCAGAAACACATTAATAAAGTTACCTTTAAATGAGAATGGCCCAACGCAGGGGTAAGCTATTGACATGGTTTGAACTTGCTAACAACATTAGAGTTAAGACAGTGAGGAAATAAGCCACGACCAAGGGGGTTTTGTTTTATAGTTTTACACATTCACCAGTTTATAATCAGCGTGTGGCATTTTAACTGACAAGAACCATACTTTAGTAAGATTAAAAAAAATGACAAGATCTAACAGGATATACAGAGCAGGGTTGCCAACCTATTTGTTTATTTGCTGACACACTTAAGGTGCATAAATTCCAAACAGCCACAGAGCCCATTCATATTGGTCCTCTTGTTTACACCCCAATTCACAAAAATGTCTAAGTGGTAAGCTTAAAAGATTTGTTGGTGCTCTAACCTTGAAGCAGAGGAGCCCAGGGAAAAACCTGTTTCAGCAAGCAGGTACAAGGGCTCCAATAATGGGGAGCACTTGGTCAGTGAAAACTAAGTGAGAATGCTGCTTCAATCATTGGTAAGGAAAATTATATAAATTGCAATCCTTGTACAAATAAGTACATTTGGAGCAGGAGTAAGGATCAAATCATATTTTGGTTTAAATTAATTAAGGAATCCATAGACTTCTAATAGTTTTCACAAACTTATTCTCACAACTCTATGCAATTAAAGTTTTAGAGTACTGCAAGAAAAAAAAGGCAAGGAAATAAGCACACATACAGATGCAGCTCCTCTGTTCAGAGACAGCATGGCTATAGCCAGAGGCATAAATATAAATAACTGTCCCTATCACAAAAGTTTGTATGGGTCCATACGAATACAAGCTACTCTTAGCCTTCATTGCACTGAAAATTAGAGTGAGGCCTTGACAAATGTGTTCAAATCTAGAAGTTCGCTCCAAAAAGTTAATAGCCAGATATTTGATAAAGGTGTTATATATATATATATATATATATATATATATATGTGCGGCACCAAATTATGCACAACATATATAAACAGGAGAGTGACATCTCTACAAGGGAGCACAGCTTTACACAGTAATATAATTAGGGATGTGCACCGGCGACTTTTGAGGTCTCGTGTTTTGGATCCGGATTTTCGTTATTTTTGAGGTTCGGATTTGTCTCGCAAAACACTTGACGAAAGGTCTCGGTTCGGATTTAAGGTATTGGATTCGGATTTTTTTTGAAAAAAACATAAAAAGTTTAAAAATCAAGTTTTTGGGCTTATTTTCACTCCTAGGCTATTATTAACCTCAATAACATTCAATAACAAGCATTTCCACTAATTTACAGTGTATTGTGAACACCTCACAATATAGTTATTAGTCCAAAACGTTGCAACAAGGTATCTTTCTGGACTGCGTAGAGGAGTGGGTCACCACAATATATATTAAAAACCCTGAACTTTTATGATTCGCACCAATAATTGTACCTGGACTGCGTAGAGGAGTGGGTCACCACAATATCTTAAAAACCCTGAACTTTTATGATTCGCACCAATAATTGTACCTGGACTGCGTAGAGGAGTGGGTCACCACAATATCTTAAAAACCCTGAACTTTTATGATTCGCACCAATAATTGTACCTGGACTGCGTAGAGGAGTGGGTCACCACAATATCTTAAAAACCCTGAACTTTTATGATTCGCACCAATAATTGTACCTGGACTGCGTAGAGGAGTGGGTCACCACAATATCTTAAAAACCCTGAACTTTTATGATTCGCACCAATAAATGTACCTGGACTGCGTAGAGGAGTGGGTCACCACAAGATATATTAAAAACCCTGAACTTTTATGATTCGCACCAATAAATGTACCTGGACTGCGTAGAGGAGTGGGTCACCACAATATATATTAAAAACCCTGAACTTTTATGATTCGCACCAATAAATGTATCTGGACTGCGTAGAGGAGTGGGCACTGGGCACCACAATAAAATATATAAAAAACCTTCAACAGATCTGCATTACACTACACATACGGCTGCTCCTCCATCCTCTCCATCATATACATGTTGGAGTTTTAGCGTGTGACAACCTCTTGTTTTTGATAATGTCAGTGCATTTGGAATATTTTTCAATTTGCCCCACACCACTGAATGTACTTTATCTATGATACGCAATACGCATCTATCTATCTTGACTGCGTAGTGTGGTGGCCCCGGTACACAATTTGGTACCGAGGCCACAATATAATTAAAAAACCCTCCACGTGTCGGAATTCCACCAAACAAGTATCTGGACTGCATAGTGGGGTGGCCCCGGTACCCAATTTGATACCGGGGCCACAATACCTCCTCCAAACATGCTACAGACAATTCGTCATTGAGATCCCAGACAGACAGGGTCGAAGTGTTATTGTTTGACTTTGTAAACCCAAAAAAATGTCCCTGTTGCACATAGTCGTGCAATGAAGACTGACCTTTTCATTTAAAGGCACGATCTTTAAAGTGTAGTGTTTGTAAGTCTAAGTCATATTATACTTTTGGTAAAATTGGTTTTTTTTGTTCCTCTTTATGGTAATTAATTAGTAATAGAATTAAAGTAGGAAATAGAATTAAATAGAATTAAAGTAGGAAATAGAGTGGTATAGAGTTGTAGTGTGGTATAGATAGAGTGGTCCACACAATATAATAATAAAACCCTCAACTGGTCTGAATTCCACCAAACAAGTATCTTGACTGCGTAGTGTGGTGGCCCCAGTACACAATTTGGTACCGAGGCCACAATATAATTAAAAAACCCTCCACGTGTCGGAATTCCACCAAACAAGTATCTGGACTGCATAGTGGGGTGGCCCCGGTACCCAATTTGATACCGGGGCCACAATACCTCCTCCAAACATGCTACAGACAATTCGTCATTGAGAGACCCCAGACAGACAGGGTCGAAGTGTTATTGTTTGACTTTGTAAACCCAAAAAAATGTCCCTGTTGCACTTGCACATAGTCGTGCAATGAAGACTGACTTTTTCATTTAAAGGCACGATCTTTAAAGTGTCAGAAAGAGAGAGAAGACACAGGAGAGGAGAGTTGTAGCTGGGGACCTGGGGTGGAAGCTCCCAGGCTCCCCCAGCATTGCCTGGAAGTCTGAGCGTGGTGACTGAGCCAGGGCAAGGAATGTGTGCCCTGGATGAGGGGGAGAACTCCATGCCACTATAGTGAACCCAAGAGAGAGGGGGACACTGCACATGGAAGAGGCCCTGGAGTGAGGGCTGCTACAAGAGGCATGGTAGCTGTAGTGTCAGATCCTGAGGCTGAGAGTACACAGAGTGACGTGTCAGAGCACAGGAGACATTATCCCCGCAGAGGAGGGATGAGCTGCAGTTGAGAGGTATGTTGTTGAAATAGGACATGCACACTTTAACAAACCAATCATTTCAGCGACAGGGCCTACCAAACAACTTTGACTGAAATGATTGGTTTGTTTGGGCCCCCACACCAAAAAAGCTATTCATCTCTCCCTGTACAGACTAAACAGGCTCTACTGAGGCAAGATGTCGTCCTCATCCTCAACCTCTGATTCCTCTCCCCCTACAGTGTCTACTTCCTCCTCATCACACATTATCAATTCGTCCCCGCTGGACTCCACAACCACAGGTCCCTCTGTAGTATCTGGAGGGCAGTGCTGTACTTCATTGAGGAATTGATTATTCATTTTTATAAACATCATTTTTTCAACGTTGTGAGGAAGCAACCTCCTTCGCCGCTCACTGACCAGGTTCCCCGCTGCAATAAAAACTCTTTCTGAGTACACACTGGAGGGGGGACAACTCAGGTAAAATAGAGCCAGTTTGTACAGGGGCTTCCAAACTGCCTTTTTTTCCTGCCAGTAACAATATGGACTGTCTGACATGTCTACTTGGATGGTGTCAGCAAAGTAATCATCCACAATTTTTTCTATTGTCACAGCATCCAATGCAGCGAGAGTAGACATGTCTGCAATGGTTGGCAGGTCCTTCAGTCCGGACCAGATGTTATCAGCATCCCCGCCAGTGCCTCTTTTGGGAAAACTGAGCTTTTTCCTCGCAGCCATAGATGTGGAAGAAAATGAGGGTGGAGCTGTTGGCATGTCACGGTCCTCTTCAGAGGACAATCTCCTGACCAGCAGGTCTTTGCACCGCTGTAGATTTGTGTCCGCCGGAAACAGAGACACAACATACGCTTTAAACCGAGGATCGAGCACGGTGGCCAGAATGTATTCCTCTGACTTTAAAAGAGTGACCACCCTCGGATCCTGGCAAAGCGTACGAAGGGCTACATCCACAAGAGCTACATGCTTGCTGTAATCGCAATGGCTTACCAGCTCCTCCCTCACTTTCTCCAGCTGCTTCTGCAACAGCCTGATCAGGGGAATGACCTGACTCAAGCTGGCAGTGTCGGAACTGACTTCTCGTGTGGCAAGTTCAAATGGCTGCAGAACCTTGCACAACACGGAAATCAGTCTCCACTGCGCTTGACTCAGGCGCATCCCCACTCCTTTGCCTATGTCGTAGGTGGCTGTGTAGGCCTGAATGGCCTTTTGCTGCTCCTCCATCCTCTGCAGCATATAGAGGGTGGAGTTCCAGCGCGTCACAACCTCTTGTTTGAGGTGATGGCAGGGCAGGTTCAAGCTTTTTTGATGTGCCTCTAGTCTGCGGTAGGCACTGGCTGAATGCCGAAAGTGTCCAGCAATTTTGCGGGCCACCGCAAGCATCTCCTGCACACCCCTGTCACTCTTGAGGTAATGCTGCACCACCAAATTAATGGTGTGGGCAAAACATGGGACGTGCTGGAAATTGCCCATATTTAATGCCCGCACAATGTTACTGGCATTGTCTGACACCACAAATCCCCATGAGAGTCTAAGTGGGGTAAGCCACTGGGAGATAATTTCCCTCATTTTCTCTAATATGTTGTCAGCGTTGTGCCTCTTATTAAAGCCTGTAATGCACAATGTTGCCTGCCTTTGCATGAGCAGCCATTTTGTAGATGCTGCTACTGATGCAGCTGTTGCTGTTGCTGCGGAAGGGGATGCATCTACCCAGTGGGCTGTCACAGTCATATAGTCCTTCGTTTGCCCAGAACCACTTGTCCACATGTCCGTGGTTAAGTGGACAGTGGGTACAACCGCATTTTTAAGAGCACTGAGGACACTTGATCGTACTTCTCTGTACATTTTTGGTATCGCCTGCCTAGTGAAGTGGAATCTCGAGGGGATTTGGTACCGGGGACACAATACCTCCATCAACCCTCTAAATCCCACTCCACTGATGGCGGACACCGGGCGCACGTCTAACACCAACATTGCAGTTACAGCCGCAGTTATACGCTTTGCAATAGGGTGACTACTATCGTATTTGGTGGTCATGGCAAACGACTGTTGGACGGTCAATTGTTTGGTGAAAGACTTAGCGGTCTTACGACTTCCCCTCTGGGAAGATGACCGACTAACAGCAGCAACAGCAGCAGTGGCAGTAGTAGGCGTACCGCTGCAGGATTCCTCGGATGAATCCCGTATTGAGGAGGACTCAGTCTGGCTGCTGACTTGGGCTGCAGGACTGAATCTGATGGAGATTGTGGAGGAAGTTGACGAGGAGGGTGTTGCTGGTGTGTATCCAACTGGACCACGGGATTTAGGTGTCCCTGTACCGATGAGGGTCCTAGCCCCAGTTCCTGAACTAACCACTGAACTATGAAGGTTATTCAGGTGACGTATAAGGGAGGATGTTCCTAGGTGGGCAAGATCCTTACCCCTGCTTATTTGAGCTTTACATAAGCTACATATTGCCATACATTGGTTGTCTGGATTTGGATAAAAATAACTCCAGACCGAAGAGGTGCATTTTTTGGTCTTCTGACCAGGCATGACGATGGGCTTTTTCATCCCATGGACATCAGCTGTTTCCCCCCCTGGTGCCTCATTTACAATAACCACATCACCATCCTCATCATCAAGTTCCTCCACAGCGCCAGCTACATCATCAATAGCCTCCTCCCGAGCCACCTCTTCCCGTACAGTGATGGGAAGGTCAGGCTTGACAACCACCAACACCCTTGGACTCGCCTTGGGGATTTGTGATAATTTCTCTTTAGAAGGCAGAGTTGTTTGCTGTTTTGTTGCTGACAGCATAACTCTCTTCAATTTTTTGTAGGGGGGGGGAGGAGGAGGAGGGCTAAGATCCGTGGGTGAAGCTGAACCACTAGTCATGAACACGGGCCAGGGCCTAAGCCGTTCCTTGCCACTCCGTGTCGTAAATGGCATATTGGCAACTTTACGTTTCTCCTCAGATGATTTTAAGTTTCTCTTTTTGCTACTTTTTCTTAACTTGGGCTTTTTGGATTTTACATGCCCGGTACTACGAGATTGGGCATCGGGCTTGGAAGACGACGTTGATGGCATTTCATCGTCTATGTCATGACTAGTGGCAGCAGCTTCAGCATTAGGAGGAAGTGGGTCTTGATCTTTCCCTACTTTATCCTCCAAATTTTTGGTCTCCATTATATGTAGCACAAGATACTGCAGAATGTGTGAACTTGGTAATATTGCAGTACCAATGGACTTATACTGCTGGATTGGTTTTGCAAATTTGGTTATAATTATTATTTTTTATTTTTTTTTTAAATTTTTTATTTTTTTTTACTTTTTTCTTATTTTTAAAAAACTTGGGAATAGTGGGGAAATAACTATGCCCTTAGAAGCACAGAGCACAGGACACAGCACCACTGGACTGAACAGGACACGGCACAGGACCCAGCAGCACTACGGAACTCAGCAGGACAGAGCACAGGACACAGCACCACTGGACTGATACTGCAGAATGTGTGAACTTGGTAATATTGCAGTACCAATGGACTTATAATGCTGGATTGGTTTTGCAAATTTGGTTATAATTATTATATATTTTTTTTTTTTTTAAATTTTTTATTTTTTTTTACTTTTTTCTTATTTTTTAAAAACTTGGGAATAATGGGGAAATAACTATGCCCTTAGAAGCACAGAGCACAGGACACAGCACCACTGGACTGAACAGGACACGGCACAGGACCCAGCAGCACTACGGAACTCAGCAGGACAGAGCACAGGACACAGCACCACTGGACTGATACTGCAGAACACAGCACAGCACAGCACAGCACAGCACTAAACAGCACTAAACAGCACAGCACTAAACAGCACAGAGGACCACCTAACACACCCTCCCTCTACCCTGATCAATGCCCGAGTGAAGATGGCGGCGACTAGCGGGGAATTTATAGGATCCGAGTATCGCGAGATCCGACAACGGGATTATGAGTCAGAGCCTCAGTTTCACTTTTGAATTTGGCGCCAATACCCGGATCTGTCTCGGATCCGACTCGGATCCGCAACGTTCGGGTGGGCTCGGATTTCAGAAATCCGAGTGCGCTCATCCCTAAATATAATAGAACTGAAATATCTGCAAAATTTCAATACAATGCAATAGTCAATACCTGGTGAGAAGCATCAATAGATAGCCACATCTGGTGACACAAATACGGAGCACAGATATTGGGGCTTGTAAAGTCTAGCTAGAAATTATAGAATTTTTGAGGCAAATAAAATAAAGTATTATTTATTTATTATTGTACAAAGACCCTAAACACAAGCCTTCCACTGTTCAAATAAGCCATCCTCCAATCTTATGAAAAAGCTATTCACCTATATTAACTATAGCACTTTCCCGCCCTGAATTCCAGCAGCAAGAGTTATGGACAGAACAGAACACTATGCCGCCAGCTAGCGATAGCTGCTTTGGGACTTGGAAGGAAGGACAAATTTAAAGCTGTACACCAGGTTAAAGTAAACATTAGACTTTAGCCTTCCCATTAATGAACAAGGAACTGCATCTTAAGAAGCTACAAGCCAAGTGAAACTGTTTTTGTCCTTTTACCCACAACCATTTTCAGAAACCATTTTAGAAAGGTATTCAAGCACCTTTTGTACGACAGCAACAGTAGAGTCCCAAGAAAAACTGTTTCAATAAGCAGTTCAAATAAGGGAGAGGAACAGCTTGTTTCATATAGAACGTTTAAAAATCGGGAGAGCAACTTTAAAGTTGGAAGGCAAAGTGGGGGTGCTAGGTGCCTGGACACTCGTGGAACCAACAAAATTTTGCAGCCATGGCTCACAGGAATTTGTTATTGTAAATCAATGACTGCACCAGTAACATAATTGACAGTGTGAAAATTGTCTAAAATTTTACATAATCTCTATCTTTAGGAGATGCCTAATCTGTACATAGCAAGAAGGAAGTTGGCCGTCTGCCTGTGGTACAGTGAACTCAAATTAAGCAGATCTCAAATCATCATGGGAAATGCCTTTGCTCAATACATTTCAGCCAAATGTTGTTGAGATTCTATTTTTGGGTGTTTCAATAAAGTACAGTGAATACAAATAACAGTCTTCACAGGTATTGCTATAATATACTTGCTTACACTAAGGATAAGACTACTGCCTAGGCTTTAAATTCAGTTGCACCCTAAGGTCACATACCTAATGGCATTAAAATTGTTTTTTAATGCATGAAAATGCAAGTAATTATGCAGGTAGACCACAATGTGCTTTTGCAGGTGTTCAATAATTGCTTTATGGAGCGTTTACATGCATGCTTCATATACCTTTAGATGTATGTACATACGTTTGGTCATATGTATTTGGATGTGGTGATCTATTGGTTGTTTTTTGGTTTTGTTTTTTTGCTTTTTAAACAAGCAACTTTGACAAAACAGGAAGCATTTCTCTTGTTTACAATGTGTTGCCATTGCAATGCATAGGTTTTTTTAACTGCACCGACACATTGAAGACTTTGAAATAGAACAGGCATTAAAAATAATGTATGGAAAAATTGCATGGAAAAATTCAAGTATGTATGCTCACATCAAGCATAGTGGCTCTTATTTTCATATCAGATTACATTTAATGGTCATTAAAAAAAAAAAGCGTGGAAATGCATAATTTTAACCATCTGTGGGTATAAAGTCTTAAAAGTTATTTGAGGACTAAAGCTGAGAAAACCCTGGTTTAAAGCATTTATAGTAATAGTTGTAAAACAAACAAACAAACAAAAAAAAGCATTGCAAAAAGTCATAACAGTGATCTACACATGCATTTATAGTGTAGGCTGCTTTTGTTTAAAATTGTCTGTTTTAATTGAGTATCTTATTGAAATTTGCACAAAGTAATGAAACTTGCTACAGCCAAAACATGAACTATTCTAGTATCAGTGGAGTTTCATAAAATATGGTATGAGTGTCATGGAGCATAAAACATCTGGTACATGCTAGCACAGAAAGCAGTTTTCATGTATGCAATTAATGCAAGTCATGTAGAGAACCCTAATAATAATTACATGAAAAAAATTCTCAGTGTACACTCATACTCTACATTCACGTACTTTCCCCATTTTTTAATTTCCTAGAAGCACATCATACTTATAATGGTTAATCTGAAAGCTCATATATTATCGGTTTCAAAGAAATAAACATGAGTATTTACCACATAAGGCATTTTGTGCTCAGAGTTTAGCTTACAGGTTACATCAGCATCATATACAACTTCTGCAGGACAGCTGAACAGAGCTAGTTGGAGGCTGAATATCCTTACATTTCATTTGATTGTTTAGGGAATAAATTGTTTAACTTATAGTTAATCTTCTATTCAAAGGATCATTTACACCTAAACCCATGTGTAATGTGTTACAGCCGCAAAATCATTGCTTTCCATGCAACTCATTGGACTGAACTCACCTTATGGGTCATCCACTTTGTAACACCTGCCCTTATGTCAGTTTTGGCCTGTGTTTAAGAGGACATCCTCTTTGCATAAAAATCTGTATTGTACCGCCTTAGAATATTAATCTAATCTCATCCATTTTTCACTGTGATAATTTAGTCCACTAATATGGCCAAAAGAAATTTAAACTCTTGGCACCAGAGGCGTAACTAGACATTTGTGGTCCCCTTAGCAAAGTTTTGTAAGGGCCCAATTTCACATCATTGATGAAAAATTCACATATACAAACTGGGTTTTGACAGGGAACGTCCCCCCCACCCTCAGCTTTGGGCACCATAACAGCTGCACCCCTTGTTACACCTTTGCCCCACACTGTCAGCTGCAGTTGACATTACAAGTTAGAAAAAAGTTTTATTTACAATACATCGACTCCATCCTTTAGACCAAATATAAACGCATTGACATAGTAGATGCAAATATACTATTAGAAGGACAATCTATATTTCAGTTATAATTTACTATTAGCATGTCCACTGTTACAGTAAAACCATTAGCAATCTTATCATGCAGTTCATAGTGCATATTGCTTTAAAGGGACAATATTATATCAATAATTGAAGTCCTATTAACTGAACACCATCACATTCTGAAAATGTACCCTAACTTGTATAAAAAGCGATTTTACTCAAAGACAAATTGATGAAAACGCTGAAGACAATAAAGTCAGACGCAAAATGTTTATGTAGCCGCTTTCCACAATAGTACAAATAGAGAAGTGGGTTAAGAGTACTGGGAAGAACATGTCATGTACCCAACCAAAAGAACTTTAAATGTAATTATTTTTTATGTGCAAAGAAAGTTTTTTTACTTTTTAATGCTCATCCCTGAAAATGGTTTAGAAAGTTCAAAATAAGGTGCAGCATTTTACTTGGCTTAATAAGGATCAGATTGGCCTTTTGGAACATCAATAAAGTGTACATAACAAAACAAATAAACCATTTCCAGAAATTAGAAAAATATTTATTTTTACATGAATGAGGACATAAATTGGAATATTGTTCATACATATTTTAAAACAATAAGCGGAAAGATTAAAATGTTGACTTATTTGGCATAGCTACAGATGTTCTTCAACAATGTATTTAGTCTCCAGTTACTGCTCCTCCCAAAAGAGACTTAATGTCAGCATAAAAAGCCAGATATTTCTTGCTGTGAGTCACAATGCATTCCACTCAACAGCTGATCTACTACACTTCCACACAAATCAGTTGTTTTCCCAATGTATACCCTCCAGTATGCAAAATACAAAAATGTACAGTTGTGCAGCAGATTCACATGCTCCAACTCCGATTGTAAAACTTCACCAGGACATAATTAGGAATTCTCTTAATATCGGCAGACAATTGAAAAATATCAGCAGCAGTTGGCTGGCAACTAAAGGGGGTCTATAATTACTATTTATGGTTTTCTATGTTGACATAGAAATGAAGGGCTCATATATCCTTGTTTTAGAATTGTAACTAGAATTTCCACTCCTGTTACATCGAGATTACAAAAACTAGTGGGTAGGGAGAGACACTTGCTGCTGTCCAAACAGCTCTTCACATGCAGCAGTAATATGTGGCATTCATTGGCTGAGCAAATGTCATATCCCATGGATGTCCGAAAACGAGAGCGAGGGAAAAAAAAATGGTTGAGTAATATGTACTGGATGTTAAAATATATTAAAATATTTCCCATCATTCTGAATTATGGCTTTTTACTAGGCATCAACAAACCCACCCATAACATTTAACATTTGCTATAGAACAGGGAGTTCTCTGTTATTACAGACAAAAAGGTGTTACTGTGTAGTATTGCAGTTTTTAACAGTATGGGCAAGATACATAGGCAGAGAATTCTAGTGTTATTACTGTGCTGGTTGCCAACTTTGCATGGGTACTTCTACTGAGCCATGAAAGACTATTAAACATCTCTTTGAATTACCATGTGGGCTCACTAAACCACAGATAATGTATGCTAGGCCAGATAATCGAATTGGCAGGAGGTCATAGCCAGTGAATGTTTTAACTATTTTATTTAATACAACTTTTTAAATATAATAGATAGATATTAGCCATAAGTACACAATTTAAAAGCTTGGTGCACTTGTGAGAAAATTTCCAAATATGTATTTTTCTTCAAGAGTAAACAGAAAGGTAGATCACCAACATATTTCTAGGCTTGAGCTAGTTGAAAAAAGTGGAAAAAGCATGAAGATAGGGTTTTCCCCTGTCCTAGGAGACGTATGCTGGCCACACATGGGTCAATTTAATCACTTTGAATTAACAACACATGGATGGCAAAATTGAAGTTATACAGTTGTGCTTGGGTCCAATAATCCAAAAGCACAGGGCAACATACTGTGATCAAAAGATAGCCAGATAAACAGGACAATAGCAATCCTCTGTCGGCTATATTTATAGTCTAGCCCGAACATGATTCAATAAATTTCTATTGCATCATTGTCCGGTATTGCGCTTGTCTTTTGTGATATTTCCAACATGTATGTTTCCAGGATTATTTGTTTTAAGCATGTAGTAATTCTTAGTAGTTTTCAACTTTAACAATGTTTTGGGTCCTTGCATCCTCTCTTTGCAAGATGCGTCCTGGGAATTTCAGATAATGTCTCGTCATTACAACACATTTAATGGAACACAGGTCAACTAAGCAGCAGCAGTAATTTTGTGTACTGTACCGCCTATATAAACCCATTCCAAGATCATCAATTTGAGGATCCAGAGACATTGTGAATTTACAATATGTTTCTATATCATTAATATAATAAGTGTGCATGCATTGTTTTAGTTGATTAAGGTAGTTAAACAGATTAGTATAAAAAGATCATAGGTGAGATAAGAAATCATGGAGTGAATGAAACCCTTTTATTTTCTAAAACATTCATGAACTTTGTTTGTTGAAAACAGCTGTCAGGGTAACGCTTAATAATATATTTTACCATTGTAGTTTATATCTGAAAGTTAAGATTTTGAGGTTTAGTTTTTGTTTTAGAAACAAACAAAAAAAAATCCCCTTTGTCCCTTCTTATACGTCAAAGAAACAATTATTAACAAAATTCTCTATGCGGTCACTAAATGCTACATTGGAGATCTTCGTTGTACATACATGGAGACACTGGGGTAGACATTGTGCAGAGCAAGAGATTCAACACCCATATGTCTATCCTTGCTGGTTACCACTTGAAATTGACTCCGGCGCTGGGGGAGTTAAATCACAGGCGTTAGGCGCCGCAAGAAAGGTTTTTAATAAAAATACTTAAAAAATGAATAAAAATGTTTTTTTAAGATGTGCGCTGCAGCGCTCACCGAGTAGCACCCAGCACTGCAGTATGTTAGGGGTTAAGCACCGGCGCTAGTGACCTACAGAATAGACCCAGTACCACCGGCTCTGCCCGCTACCCAGCAGCTCTGGCCAGTGGGATAGGCCAGGGGGGATCCATTTACAACAACCCTGATCTATAGGACGAGGTCAGCGGTACCAGCCCAGGTACACAAGCAGCGTCAGTCACCCCGAAGAAAACCCAGGGACCTCTGGCATGTCCCGCACCCTTCGTTGGTGGGAAAAGCAGGGTACTTAAAAAAAAAACACAAAAACTCACATGATGGAGGCGCCAGTGTCCGTCTTCCCTACTCTCTGCTCCATTTGCACTGAATGTCAGGCGCAACGTCATCACTTCACGCCCGACATTCAGTGAGGAGCGGTGCAGAGAGGACACAGAAAGACAGAAGAGAAGAAAAGCAAAGAGATGAAAAAAGGCAATACAAAGGTAAGTAAAGAAACGGAGGCAAGGGAAGGAAAGCAGAAAGGCACCGAGTGATCCAGAAAGGGGGGGGGGGGGGGGGCAGCATGGCACACTGTGATGAAGGAGGGGGTGGAGCAGCATGGCACAGTGTGATGGAGAAGGGGGGGGAGCAGCATGGTGCAGTGTGATGGAGAGGGGGGGCAGCAGCATGGCGCAGTGTGATGAATGAAGGAGAGAGGGGCAGCTTGGCACAGTGTGATGGAGAGGGGGGGAGCAGCATGGCACAGTGTGATGAAGGAGATTGGGGGAGAAGTGTGATGAAGGGGGCCAGGAGAAGGGGGGGGGGAAGCAGCATGAGAGCACAGTGTGATCATAAGGAGGCACAGCGTGGTGATGATGAAGGGGCACAGTAATGTGTGTGTGTGTGATGGCAGAGGAGGCTTGTGGCAATGTAGTGTGTATGATGGCACAGGGGGCTTGTGGCAATGTAGTATGTGTGAGGTAGGTGGTGACTAAATGGGTACTATTTTGTTTGTGGGGTGATGGTGGAGCAATTTAATAGTGGGGACTATTAATTTATGATGGGTGCTTTAGGGGCTATTGAATGTGGGGGTGAGTTTGGGAAGAATGCGGTCTCTTTATTAAATGTGACTATGAATTCTTTAATGGCAGTGATGGTTGCAGGAAATAGTATTTACATTTCATAAATATACCTATTAATTTATTGCTGGGGCTGTTTGGAGGGAGGGAAACAGGTTTCTTTATTAAATGGGAATACTATTATTTTAATGTTGGGGCTGGAGGAAGGCCTAATTATTAATCGTGGGTGCTATTGATTTAACACTGGGGCTGGTTGGAATTTTCTAAATGTACCCATATTTTTCCCCAAATAGGGCCCCCAACATTCCAGGACCCAGACAAGCCGCAACTAAAGAAACCTGCAGCCACAGGTGGTGAAAGTGACAAGAACAGGTAGGAGAGAGCAGGACAGTGTGTCAAGTGTTCTGATTCTAGTGAGACAATCCCAATTTTTGGTGACTGTTCTGCCCAATGTTAAAGACACTGCATTCTTTAAATACTACACTACGGTGTTAGATGTCCTTCATGTGCTTACCAGACCCCCTCAGGTGGTTTGGTTAAGCCTCTCTAGTGGCTGGCCACACCCCCTCTGGTGGACCTCTTCCATTGTATTCCCCCCTGTGAATGTGAATTGGGGGCACTTATGTGAGGCATAATATGAATTGGGGGGCATTATTGTGGTATGATATGAACTAGGGACTCTACTATGTGGTATGTTATGAATTTTGGGAAGGACTATTTACCACAGCATTAACTGGGCCTCTACTATGAGGTCCCTGTCCCGCTGTCCTGAATGTCAGGAGTGCTGGGACATATGTCACACTCCGACGGGTGGGCACTCACACTTCTGCCAGTGGTGTACACAGCAATGTAGGGTTTTTTCTGTAGGCAGGTGGCTTAACGCTTTTCACCTGCTAGACACGCCCCAATGATGCACAGCCACTCCCCCAATTGTATGATGCAACGTCGCAATTTTGTTTTTGCCATGCTCAACTATAAGGGGAGCCCCATGAAGATGCTGTACTGGCACCCTGAATTCCTCTTGGCAGCCCTGGCTACTGCTGTCCAGGTCATGCCATACACACTAGTCAGGAAATAGAAGGATCTGCACATGATGAAAACTGCAGCACACTATTTAACCCCATCTGCTGTACTTGTAAAATCATTATTTTTTTGTACTAGCATTAGTCAACTTTTAGACCAGGCTCAAGGTGGCATCAATGTTTATTTCACTTTATCCCAAAAATGGAAATCATATCTCAAACTGCTTATTATTGTTCTACATTTGTTCATCCAAAATTTCACTATTTTTCTAAGACCTTCTAACAGCCATGGAGCCAGTAGTTGTCATAATATTTTTACTTCTGTGACAGATCTTTGCTATTTATTTTCATACAGCCCTGTCAGAGTATATGGCAGGAAGCAGAAGGTGCTTTAGACTACTAGCCAAATACTTTGTATTTTCAGATAACGGAATGTAGCAATTCCACAATAACAAAGATAAAAAACCATCACAAAACCTCAGATGTGTGAACATGTTCTTATTTCTTATGGTACGAATTATATAGAACATAACTGTTAA
The DNA here is from genome assembly GCF_038048845.1 of Mixophyes fleayi. Taxonomy (NCBI): domain Eukaryota; kingdom Metazoa; phylum Chordata; class Amphibia; order Anura; family Limnodynastidae; genus Mixophyes; species Mixophyes fleayi. The sequence goes on along the minus strand of NC_134403.1, from coordinate 143,268,694 downwards.
AAACAAAAATCTGACAAACTAGTGTAAGCAGATTTATATGCACTTTTACTTTCTGTAAAGCTTTGCCTTTATAAACCATATTAGAAAAGCATTACATAGTGCATTATAAAGATGTACTAGTATGTGTTAAAATTGGGTAAACATTTCCACATAAAGATTAACACACATCTGACAATGCAGTGTAATATTGACTGCAGATTTTGAAAGCTTTTCATGCTTGTAAAAGTTAAATTCGGACATTTACCTTTTTTCCTTTTTGAAAAATGTGCATATAGCTTTAGATATGCATGTTAACTCATTCACACATACTTCCAAATTTATGAAAAATATTTGTTTTATATTTACGTGTAAATGGGTTCTCAATCACAAAATCCTTTCCATTGATTCATTCATTCTAAGCTTGTCATTGCATTACTAAAACAAGAACATATTTATACAAGAGTAAATGCTTAAAACAAAACAATAAAAAAAATACACTGTAAAGTTATTGATTGTTGTATTATTTAATGTCACTCTTGGTGTAAGAATCTATAAGTAGGGTTGGTGGAAACTGGCTTGTTGCCCCCTCCCCCCTTTTTTGGGCAAACCCCAGGTACCGTCATACACACCCCCTCTAGCACTCCCCTACCCAGCTTGGCACACTAGACAACCACCCAGGTCCACCTAGTGGTAGTGCCAGTCCTCTCTATAAGGAAGCCGCTTGTTAAAGAAGTTATGGTCTGGCAGAGGTTCAGAAAATGATCTAAGTAACTGTCAAAAATTGCAAATGTGTCATTATGTCACAAAAGGAAAATATTAATGTATACATGTAAAAATACATCCATGCAAAAATATCATATCTAAGAGTTTACATACTTAAGATATGTGGAGCAAAGTAAAGGATTCCCCAAACACATAGTTTTAAGTGTGAAGTCAGCTCCATTCCTATTATAAAGAGTGATGAGACTCCTCTCAGGAAGCATAATTGCAGAAGCAGTAGATAGTAGGTTATCAACTCCCAGTCAGCAGTCTCCCACTATGCCGTCACTTTTGCACTCCTAAGGAGGGAGCACACAGTGATATACAGACTAATCATTCTTGACCAAGTAGATAAAGGAGGAGGGAGAGCTCTTCGTCCCATGTAACGCCTCTGCTCCCGCTGTCAGTCACTGCTGCACTCCTCATACAGTGCTAGAGCACGGTGATGGCATTTCTCCTTCAAGGACCATACATGAGAAGTGCAACTCTGGGGGTTCTGAGGAGAAGTGGTATGGCCTGGTGGGGTAGGCAGGTCAAAAATGAAAAACACAAGTGGCAGATGAGGTAGTAAATGTTAAATTATTCATAAAGATGGCATAGCTTCAACATTATTAATACATTGAGAAGTAAGCCCTGTACTGTAGAAAAGGATATTCAAAGTCACCAAGGAATTCTGTGACCAACTAGAGGCCCCAGAACTCCCAATCTGCAGCGAATAGATAACAGTGCAAATTACATTAACCTTTCTGATATTACATTTTTAAAATAAGTCATAAGATTTGAACTACGGGTAATACAACTTTTTTCCCCCAAACATGTGAGATAAGAGAAAAAAACAAAATTGATAAAAGGGAGGACAATTTGGTTTTCAAGAAGCACCTATTGTGCATGTCTGATCCTGCTACTATTATGTAAATTACAAAGTACCACTCATTTATATCGCCTCTTATTTTGAAGAGTTTTATGACTAAATTTATTGTGCAGTTATATATGCAGTTTACAATCTACTATATAAAAGCCTAGTGGCATGTGTCTGTGTGTGAAAAAAAACAACCAAGCTGCAGCGCCACCTGCTGGGCGAAGTTATACACTCACCTAATAAATTCTTTAGTGTGTGTGTAAAAAAAAAAAAATCAGAAAGGGCTGAAATTTGGTATACTAAGATGTTTTTAATTTGTTAATTTAATTTGTTAATTGTTAAAAGTGTTTATAACAATTTAAAAAAAATATATATATATTTCTTGAAGGAGAAGTGACAGTTGGGAGTGGTTGGTGGTTGCCGAGGGTGACAGTTGGGAGTGATTGGTGGTTGCCGGGGGTGACAGAGCGAGAGGAGTGTGATACTCAGGACCGCTGAGAGAGATCCCTGTGTCTGGATAGACATCTGGATAGATGTGGCGATAAACATGAAGGATGAGGTGATGGAGAAAAATGATGAGGTGGTGACATGTGGACAAAACCACGTTAAAAAATGGCGCTTGCGTCGGGAAGTAACGCTCTTCCCCTGAGGAGGACTGGCCTAGCCCCAAATGCATGACAAGAACCTTTTTAACACCTAAGTAGCTTGATTTGACTAGAATGCATGAGTATCATGCACGGGTTAACTTGTGTTATATATTGTTTAAAAGCCTATACAGAAGAAGGTAATTGTCAGACTATGTATGGAAGATTCTATAGCCTTTTATAAATACATTTCAACAGAATGTACAATTTTGAAGGCAAAACACCTAGATAACAGCTGCATATTGAAAGTGTTATCGGGTAAAAACCATTATTGCTTAGTTCAGACATCACAACTCACCAATTATAAAGTTATTTTACAGAAATTTATAAGAGTATTATGTCATATGTATTCCTGTAAAATCTGTATAAACAGAGACAATTCATTTTGCCGTTAGGACCAGTTATTTACAATAAGGAATTGCCCACTCACTACAAGAGCTCTGTGCGGGAATGATCAGAATCACAGCATGACCTCTACCAACACACTTTGTTCACTTTATGTTGACCTCTTTTAAGACATTCAACTTACAGAAAGAGACTTGCTCAAAATTGTATGCATACTGAACAGGTTCACTAATTTATGTGTGCAACAGAAATTTAAATTTTCAGTCGCTTACTAAATACCATCATTTATTTGTGATATCTGACTTTTGTGAATTATATATTCCACTCTCTGTATAAAACCACACTAAAAATAGCCTTGTGTCTTCTTATGGTCACAGATTATATCAGAAACTTCTAAAATTGTCTTTATGAACCCACTACAATTGTCTCTTCTGTCAAGAAATTCCTATTGCCGACACATTTCACATATATTTACATATATTTTTATTTTTTTTCATGGGTTTGGCAGTAACAAGTTATGGTTGTGAACTGACCAGCAATGTCTGCAAGGTTAAAACTTATATACCTGACTTTATGTTTGATCTACGCTTTTGCTTGATCTACATGTATAGGGTCATGTAATAAAAACAAATTGTAAAAAAAAAAATGGGCAGCATGCTCCCAGCCCCTAAACCCTTAATCAGTCCCAGTGCTAGAGAGTCTGGGTCTGTTTCCACGATGGCAGGGAGGCCACAATTTTTTTTGCCATGCATCTTCTGGAGGATTATTTGGGTTTTTTCAAGCTGCACGAAAAGATTTTTAAAAAAAAAATTTTTTTTTTTTTTAATACATGCTTGTAATATTTTATGGGGTGTTTCTGGACAGCCATGAACCCTCAGATTACTTTGTATGAGTTAAAACTTTAAATATTTGATCCCTGTCTAAATCTTAAAAGATTGGATTGTTTACAGGTGAAGAACCTGGTGGATGAGGAGTATTACTGTTTTTTGGGTTTTTTTTATAAATAAATTTAGTGTTAAAATGAGATGTCTGGTCTATTTAAATTGAGTTTCGGGGCGCTACAGGTCACAGGAGGCAGTGAAGGAGAAAGTGGCAGGATTTGGTGAGGGACTGGATATGAGGGGAAAAGCTGAAGACAGAGTAAAAGGTGACTCCAAGGCAATGGGCTTTGGTGACAGGAGAGAGTTATGTTGTTAACCAAGAGGGAGATATTGGGAGACATAGCAACATTGGCAGGAGGAAAAATGATGAGCTCGAATTTGGAGATGTTGAGTTTGAGGAAGCACTGAGACATCCAGGTAGTTACCGCTGAAAGACAGCTATATACTTGGGTTAAGCTGGGTACACACTACATAATTTTCCACCAACTTTTTATGGCGATCGATTTTACATGCGATCGATGGTCCAATCGCTCGGTCCATGGACTGCATACATACTAGCCGTGTTTTAGACGATAAAGGGAAGAGCGGACGTCCCTTTAGCGACTTTTTACAGCCATGTTGTCGTGAGCAATGAATGCAATTTCGTACACACTGAAGCAACACTGTATTAAGTAATATTTGTAAAATGCCCAGAATAAATCACAAAGGTTAATATGACTTTATAAGTTGAATAGTTTATAAAGGTTAAAGTTTATAAAGGGTAAATATGAATAGATTCACAACATAGATGCAAAGGGTAATAACACATGTGCTTTATACTAGTGTAATGGTCTGCAGCCAGACAGGTGCAATACACATCTATACAAAACACAAGCCTGTGATGTGCGGATACCGCATCACTTGGGACTGGTACAGGCATCACAAATTTACATACACACCCCCCAGGTCGAGGAAGTATCGGAGGATTGTCGTGGATCGGTCGGAAGTTTATACACACTACACAACGGAAACGGGATTGGAACGAATATATTTAACAGTACGACCAACCAAATGAGGCGCCAATCGCCCATTTGGGCAGACATTCGACCATCGTGTCACTGCACACACTGACCCGACTTTTAAACGTTCGGTCGTATGTCGGCTGGTTGAGCTGATTATTGGACGAAAACCCTGTAGTGTGTACCTAGCTTTAGAAAGGTGGGAGAGAGGTCAGGGGATGAAAAATAAATTTGTGTGTCATCAGCATAGAGGTGGTATTGGAGGCCACATCATTCAATACGTTTACTGATGCACCATTATCTCTCTAAACAAATGGTAAGAATGTCTGCCTATTTTTCAAAAGACAAGAGTTTTACCTGGAATTGCTTGAGTAGATCAGTGGAAGTTTAAAGTACAAGAATACCTCAATAACATGGCACAATAGAAAACAATGGTATCAGTTAACAGCATTAATCAAAGATTACTGGTAAAACAAGTTAATCTGTCTGCAGGTGGAAAAATCTAACAACCAGCTGAAAATACCAGTAATGAAAGAAAATACAGAAATAAGAAATGGAAGCAAACATTTACCATACAAAGTATAAAGCAGAAAGATAAGACAGCATAAATAATACTTTACCAATATCAAATAAATGTCCTTAACAAATTCCCAGCTCATTATAATGCAAGGATGAAATGTATGGTAAATGGGCAGCACGGTGGCTCAGTGGTTAGCACTTCTGCCTCACAGCACTGGGGTCATGAGTTCAATTCCTGACAATGGCCTTATCTGTGTGGAGTTTGTATGTTCTCCCTGTGTTTGCGTGGGTTTCCTCCGGGTGCTGCAGTTTCCTCCCACACTCCAAAAACATACTAGTAGGTCAATTGGCTGCTATCAAAAATTGACCCTAGTCTCTCTCTCTGCGTGTGTGTGTGTGTGTGTGTGTGTGTGTGTGTGTGTGTGTGTGTGTGTGTGTGTGTGTGTGTGTGTGTGTGTGTGTGTGTGTGTCTATATTAGGGAATTTAGACTGTAAGCTCCAATGGGGCAGGGACTGATGTGAATGAGTTCTCTGTACAGCGCTGCGGAATCAGTGGCGCTAAATAAATGGTGATGATGATGAAGGATGAGAAACTTTTAGATCCAGAGTCAACAAGGAGAGCAAATTATAAAAAAGGAGTAAATTAGCACCTTGGAAAAACCATGGTGCATTGGAGGGGAGGTAAATTTAAAATGTCAGTGTAAAAATAAGGCTATCAAGTATTTGTGTGGTACATGAAAAAGCAGCCAATATTTTCCTTATGTGCAAAATAAACTAATTTGCACCCCTTGCATTGTAACCATTTGTCCAGGAGCAAACTTACTCTTTTTTTTTTGCTTTGCTTTCCTTAATGATCAGGTCCTATGGGGCACATTTACCAACAACCGCATAAAATGAAATAGTTTTCAATCCTTATCGCATTGATAAGGATTAAACTATTTCTCATATTAATGAAAAAACTTCAGCAGTGACAGCCTAATAAACTGCTGTCCCTGTGAAGTTAAAAACTTACCTTTTCACTACCTCTTCGTTCCCGAAGCTGCTTTGCGATCCACAGCAGCCTTGTGCGCATGCTCCATCTGAAAACTTCAAGCATGCGCACAAGAATCCCTGTGCCTCACTGTTGCAGAGAGTAGTGTGCGACAGTGCACATGCACTTTAGAGCTCTCCGCACTTCGGAGCAGAGCTGAACAGTGCTGAAGAATAGCAGAAATGGCAATGTACGGCAGGCTGAGCTGGCATACATTACCGTATATGTAAAAGCATTTTAATTCATTGTTAAATTGTAGTACATAGCAGTCCCCACAGACATCTATGGGGACTGCTGTGTATTAGGAAAAAAACTGCAAAGCAACAGATATCTATGATATCTGCTGCGATGCACTGTTGATAGATTTGGCAAATACTTCAATCGGCGTCTATTCCCCAAAAACAGTAGTTTTCAGGGAATTCACGTGAAAATTAGGTTTAATATATAGGCCCCTTAGTGTTTACAGCGGAATGTGTATTATAGACAATATAACTTACTTGAAATCTGTGCTACTGCATTTTTTTTTTCATTACACCTCTGAACTATTGAAGAAAAAAAAAATCATATTACACCATTTTAACGGCGGTTAAAATAATATGATTTAGCTTCACCATTTAAAAAAGGAAAATACACCAAATTTTAATTTCAAACTCAATCATTGTTACTTTGTTTAATAAATAATCCTGCGTAAACTAAAAAAAATATGCATTAGCATCTCTATAACATTACAGCGAAAGACTTAAATAAAATAAAAAAAAATAAAAAAAAAAACACCCACACACTTCAAACCCAAAGTTCTCCAAATATAAGACCTTAGTGTAAATAGACATAACGGGCCCGATTCATTAAGGAACGAAAATGTGGATACATGACTTGCACTGAGCAAGCCCAGAAACAGACTATATGCTAGTGAACGCAAGAACATTCAATTCATCTTCGAGGGCAAAGTACACTGTAGAGTTAAGGGCGTAACAATATCGAGCGTACACAACAACGTCGATTCAAGTTTTGGGCATCTCTAAAGGTACCTGTTTTTATGTTGTATCACTTGCACCAGCTATAAGGCAAGTGTAAGTGACGACTGTGTATGCATACTGCAACATGTTTTGCAATCAGGAGCAACTGTAACATCATCATGATAAATGTATTTCATTAAAAAACAAAATGGACAAAAAAAAAAACTTTTTACATTAATATCATTAGACAATAACTTATTTTTACTTCACGTTCTGCTGGGACTTTATATTCCACACATGCATTGGATGTATCTTGCAGTGTGTTGTGTTAGAACAGAGCATACCAAAACCAGTATTCAACAAGAGATGTTTTTTCAGATCTGCTTGTAGTTAAATATGGACTCGCGTATGCCCAACTTACACGCGTTTTGTCTGATTTTTTAAAAACACTCTATTTTTTTTAGCGTGCCTTAATGCATTAGGCCATACCTATTCAATCAATAAAGTTACTGAAAAACGTGGACATCACTTTGCACTTGGGGTGTATGCATTGAAGTGTGATGAGCCATTAAAACAGAGAAAACAACAGTATTCCATTAAAAGGCCATCACAAATGCATGCAGGGCTTATGGCAGGAGAAATTAAAGATTTCCCCTGCCATAACCCACTTAACGTTTGTCTTCGCAGTCCCCATAGCTTATTATGGACTGTGAAGTTCTGCAATGCATGAAGCTTTGAAAAGGTTTGCATTGCGCAGAATGGAGCCTTGAGATGACGTTACCTGTCTTTTCCTATGGGATGCTGCTGAAGCCTCTCCGGCTTCAGAATCCCTTAAAGTGGAAGTGCTAAACGCATGCGCATAGCACTTCCTCCTTTCGCCAGCAGAGCTAGCCTGCCTGTAAATAGGAAAAATAGATTGCACCAGAGGGGTCACTTCGCCGGGGCTCCCAGAGTAGCTCCGACATGTTGCATTTCAGCGGTGCTTAAATATGCATTGCTGAATTTGCAGCGATGCATATGTAGTGGCACAGCATTACACTAATGTATAGATACTTAAACGCTGAAAGCGAACAGATCGCCCCGTCAATGAAAATTACCTTATTACAATGATTGAAATAGGTGTGTGTGTGTGTGTGTGTGTGTGTGTGTGTGTGTGTGTGTGTGTGTGTGTGTGTGTGTGTGTCAGTCAAATTATTATTACTATTTTTTTAAAAACAAAACAATTGCAAAATAATACGGTTTAGCAATTACTATTTGCTTTAAAAACAAAAAGGGACACCATCATCAAAACCAAATACAGAAAGCAGCACACGAAATCAACTTTTATAGATTTGGAATATACTTCTGCCGCGCACACAAATATGAGAAATAAAAAAGGAAAAAGTTGTAAGGAAGAAAATAATGATGGGAGGGAAAAATCATTGTGCGAAACCAGAAACCAAGGAAGTCTGGTAAAGGGACTTTTACAGTATGATGTTTGCAAGTAGAGGAATGTCTGCAACCTAATTTACGTATCATCCTATTCCCTAGTTCAATCTTACCAACACATTCCTAAGGGAAGTGGTGACTTCTTCATACTTATTTAGAAATCCCACAATAAAACATTTTATCACAAATGGGGGAGAAAGAACAATAAAAATATAATAAAGTTTTATTTTGGAGATTGATTTAATTTATCACTTCCTTAAAGTGCTCAGGACTAAACAAACTTTTTGGGCTAGATTTACTAAGCTGCGGGTTTGAAAAAGTGGGGATGTTGCCTATAGCAACCAATCAGATTCTAGCTATCATTTTGTAGAAGGTACTAAATAAATGAAAGCTAGAATCTGATTGGTTGCTATAGGCAACATCCCCACTTTTTCAAACCCGCAGCTTAGTAAATCTAGCCCTTTGTCTGAACCTTAAAGCAGTGGAATATTCCTTCCCTCAGCATCTGTCATTGAAGCTAGAATACAGGGTTCTATGTACATCAATGTGTCTGTTTTCCCAGGACAGTACTCCTTTTTTCCCCCCATTTGAAATCTTTAAGTCAACACTTTTTTCCCCACAATTTAAATTCTTGATGTATTCAATTTAAAGCTGCATTACTAACATAAAATATTGTACCAAAGTGAATTTCGTATAGGTTTCTATAACTTTACCTTATTTGTGATCACAAAAGGAAGTATGGGTGGGATTTTATGGCCCGAGAAGATATGGTGACCCTGTTTTTTCATTTCAAAACTATGAAGCAATAGGCTGAATCTATAGAGGTAATTAGCTAAAAAGAAAAAACATTGGACATCAGTGTTCAATAACTCAACAACCAATATGTCAGATAAACATTGCTTTATAATGCCTGATTTGTCACTTCCTATTACCTTTAAGTGTGGTAGTGGCTTCATTCTAATGGTAGTTATATTTTTTGGATACATAATTTATTTCAGAGCCATTTAACAAAGCAGAGGTTAATCTTGAAAATATATTTTTTATATGAAAATTCATAATCTGAGTGCAACAACTGTCATAATTTGACCAATAAAATGACATTTAAAAAGGAACTGAGGCATCAAAAAATGACCTTACTTAATTGTATCCAGCATAAGAATAAATAGGAGTGTGAAGGAGCTCCGATACGCCCGCACTCTGTCCCGCGATTATGTCATCACAGGAGGCGGAACCGCATGTGCAGAGTGAGGTATGAGCTTGCAAGAAGCTATTATTGAGCTTGTTAAACTATAGTCTATTATATATATTATATGTAAGGATTTTATGTACTCTAAAGTAAAGATTTAGTACCTTGTGTTTGTTTAGGACGACTGAATGGTTTGTTTGTATTTATACTACTATATGGTGATGTTAAGATTGCTATTAAGCAATTAACATATAAAGGTGGGCTACTTGACATGGAGGTCAATAGATGTGTGATATTTGGGTGGTATAGAACCTGGTCAAAACAAGGTGATTCTAAGCTTGTGAGCAGGGCCCTCCTACCTCCCTGTCTATATTACCCAATATTGTTTCATTACGGTGTTTATTCCCAATTGTAAAGCTCTACGGAATATGCTGGAGCTATATAAAAAAATGTTGATGATGAGTCATGTGAGTAGCTGTCACAAATTGATGACATCGTAGCCAGGCATCGCGCTTTCATTTTAACACTGACATTGGGGAGCAGCAGGAGACAGTTTCACATGTAAGAGGCTATCAGCTGCTTCTCCATCATGTCAGCAGCCGACGGTGCATATGGGGCACCGCAGGGGCATTAAAAACACTGGATGAATGACATTACGTCACCCGTTCATTGTTTTAGGCTCCTCCTACCCATTGGCACCCTAGGCAACCACTTAGTGGTAGCGCCAGCCATGCTTATCACAACATATACATGCGCAAGGGCAACATTTAAAAGACTGAACAATAGCAATCTCACCTAATATGGCGTTATAACATGACTAATATCCCACAGATTACAATGCATGCCTGTCGTCAAATATCAAAACAGATGTCCAAAATCAATAGAACAAAAAATAAAAAACTGATTATCGCAATATACAAGTCTGTTATAAAGACCACTACTCATAAATGCAAAGAATAATTAGTGGTAGCTCAATGCATGGGCGCAATATTTAAAACTTTCAATATCCCTTAAGCTTTAGAAAAATAAAGAGGCGTCCCCAAAATAAATTGCATACACATTACACACACACACACACACACACACACACACACACACACACACGGCACGCCATAACAAAAATTCAAACCTTTAGGATCTTATCCCTGTCACAAACTTTACATAGCTGAATTACGTGCTCAATGACTGCATTTCACTTGTACCTGAAAAAGCTTAACAGGAGAACAATATGGGATTACAGCTGAGGGAAGTGAAACAATGGCAACTCTACTGAAGGGTGAGCTCTGCAATCAGACTAGCACCAAAGAAGATGTAGGGGGATGTAAGTAAGAAAACCATGACTGAAGAAAATATTAAGAGACAGCTGTATGAAATTCTATTTGTGTATAAATAGAGGGACAGTGTATATTTCTAAAACATAGAGTATACTGAAGTGCATTCAGTTAACCAAGAGATGTGTTTATTAACCAATACAACCTTAAATGGAAAGTTAACCTGCTTGTTATTTTCTGAGTGTTTCCGAAACCAAAGAAAATAAATGCAGCTTTAAATGAAGGGTTAAACCTTGGTATAGTATTAATAGCGTTTTATGCTATGGATAGTTAAGAAAATTAAAGCATATATATTTGAAGGTGTTGCAAAACAACTTAAGGAACAGGGAAATAAAAAGTGTGGGGGTGGAGTCACAAACAAAGAATGGTGGATATAAATGTTACTGTACTAATTGATAATATTAAACAAAATAAAAAACAAAAAAAAACAAACCACACGATCTGTGGAAAATGTATTAAAGACTGTATTGTTCAATAATAGATTTAAGGGACTAGAAGCCTTGCTATCAGCTCCAGTAATAGCTAGGAGTATCTTAACAGGTTAAAGAAGAAATGTTTTCAACACTTCTCCAAGCACAGCTCCCTCGTTAAAAGGTATATAACTAAGCAGTTATCACCCAGGTCTGTGCGTTATACTCGCTATAAGTCTTTACTAAACAGAAAACATTTCTAAAATGTGACAAGTCAAAAGATAAAAAAAAAAAATCATTCAAGGTCCATTAAACATTTTAAAAAAATGCCAGTGCATACGGTCAATTCTTTAGTTATGACTTTTAACAAGCTCTACTTTTACAACAATCTAAGCTGTGTTCGCCATATAGTGAACTGTCCCCCTGGTTGCCGAAATCAATGGAGCTGTAACTTGTTCCAAATTTCATGCAATGTGTTATCTACAAGAAAACGCTAGCCCCACCATTGTAAAAGTAGACTGTACAAATGTATGATTTGAAAGTGTTCACGCATGGTACGTATACTCAAAGGAACCTACACAAGCACTGCTGTAGCTTTATGAGGGTTATGGCAAGTCCAGTTTACCTCCAAGTAACAATTGTGGCATTCCGTTGTAAGAAGCCACTCAGTCCATGAGAGCAACATGCTTTGTATGAGTTGGAGCAATACGGGGAACTGGGGGTAATGCCATGAGCAAAACAATATGGAGCTGGGGGGTATGGTATGAGAGAATCAATATGGGGATGCAACTATTTAGGAAAGAAAACTCATGTTGGGCATGATATGGAGAAACTCAATATGGGGCATGGTATCGGGAAGCATCAGTCATATAATGTGACAAGTGGAGGGGTTTTGTCTAACAATGGGAAGGTCCCTGTCCTCTGCGTAGGAAGTCACAAGGATGCACCCTGCATTGTATATTAGTCACTAGAAGTAGGGAAACCCAGCGGTAACCGCCTTAAACTGTGAAATATGTATGTACTAATGTGTATTGACATGATATGGATGATTCTATAGTAAAAAAATAGTGAAATAAAAAAATATTCTAAAGTACTGTAATGTAGATATTATGAAATAGAATGGTAGTGCAATGCAATCTAATGTATGAAAATGTATGCCAATCCTTTTTTTGTGTTATACACGACCACGTTAAACACTCCCCTTCACTCCCCTAAAAACCCGCAAACACCAATGATTAACGGGCGAGGGCAGCATTACCTCTTTTTCAATAGAATTGCATGAGTTTTAACGCTGTGTTAACGAAAAAACGGTCACTATAGCAGTTAAAAACCCGCGTGGGATTATTTTATTTTTTATCTTATTTTTTAACGCTGCGGGAAAAAAAAAATCTTGTGGTCAATTGAATTCCCCTGTAACGGTCACAGTTTTCAGAGCACCCAGCAGGTGCACATGAGTATTGCCAACGGTCATATTTTACAGAGGACAATGGTAATACATCGCTGTAAATGGCTGGTGGACGTTTTGCGACATTACTCCAAAACGATGCAATCAATAACAACGACAATATTTTTCTGCAAGTCTACAGACCAAGACCACGTGCCCTGCTCAAACAACGGCATCATAGAAATAAGTCACTCATAAAAGTCGTACTTATGCTATTAATATGTAGATACTGTCTGTATTGTATAGAAATCACTTGAATTCGCTCTGCACTGAATACCAAATCAGATGGATCTGGTAGGAATTGTTTGATTATAGTTTTTGGACCATGATCATTTTTCATATATTTTATTGGCTGAATAAAACCACAACCACACAGTTTTCTTCACGTCCATTTTTCATTGATGGTGCGCAGGTAGACAAGCCACTTGTTGTGTCTGTTCCCAGACCAAAAAATTACCATAAATCTTACCTGCAAGCTTACACTAACTATGTAGTAAATGTATATTATAATGTGTGTATTATAGACTGCATGATTATCTGCAGTCTGATATGGATTTTATAGTGTGTGCATTGAATCAAAAGGTGTGATAGTTGTGATAAACAGTCTAATTTGTTTTTCACAAGATGTTCAATTAATAGCACATTCTAATATAGTCACAAATGTGTTCAGATTTTTTAAGCTGCACCAGGTTGCCGCAGCACATATGAACAATGTTAAATGCCCCTGCATAAAGGGTTCTATAAAGGCCAAAGTTGGTTATGTTTTGCAACAATTGCACTCACTTATATCATATCTCATTTTACACTCAAGTATAAAGGAGGCAAAGAGGGATGCAACATTATAAAATTGCTAGGCAATAAATCTATTAACTTCATAAAACTTGGCCATACAAATGTGAGTAACTTTAACCATCCAAAATTGAGCAAGGTTAGAATGTAGAGACATATGGCTCACAAAGAAAAGGTAAACAAAGCAATAGGTAAGATTAACAGTATTTAGGGGCACATTTATCAATATTCACATAAAGTGAAATGTAGTTTTCAATCCTTATCGCAATGATAAGGATTGAACTATTTCTCACATTTATGTACAGCCCTGCACAGAAACAGCAGTTCCGAAAAACTGCTGTTTCAGTGATTAAAAAAAAATCATACTTACCTGCCTCTTCGGAAGCGCTGTCTCCGGGTCTCCTCTTCACTCTTCAATTGCGCATGTCCAGTTCCAAGAACTGGACATGCGCACACAGATCCCCTCTCTGTCTCTGCAACGATAGTTGCAGAGAGAGCGCGCTGAGTGACAGGGAGGGATCATGTGATCCCTCCACACATGCGCTGTCCAGTTCTGCTCTTCGGAGCAGAGCTGACAGCATTAGATTTCTTTAATTCGGATGATGTACGCCAGCTTCAGCTGGCGTACATTAACATGACAAGTTCCCGAAAAAAATGTTTTTTCGGGACTTGTTAGATTGCGGCCAGGAGCAGTCACCATTCTGTTGAATGGTGACTGCTCCCAAAAACGATCTGAAGTGAAAAGCAGTCATTTTCATCAGTCATCAGTGCGATGGGACTTTAATAAATTTGCGTTGGACTCTTTCTGGACCAAATTACACGGTAAGTGCACGATAGTGCAATACCGTTTTTTCTTAAATATGCCCCTCAGTGTCTTCTCCCAATGCCAGAATGAAACCATCACACAGAGAAGTATCTGCAACACACCCACAAGTGAAGGCGAAAATAAAACTCAGGATCACACATTTTACAAAACTCAGTATAATAGATAGTACACATTACAAGCTCCAATATGATTGCTATATAATAATACAGAATGAAATCAGATGGCTGATATACAAAGAATACCCAATCAGACTATTGAATCTTTGTGGCTAGTATACATTTCAGTCTCCAATCCAAGTGGTGTATGTACAAACTGACCCCATTTACTAGTGGGAAGTGCACAATATACCTCTCCCTATTCTTGATGACCATTATATCTTAATCCTGGGGGCTAGCCTACTAGACGAACACTATACCAGACTCATTCAATAAACTGTCCTCGTCTTGTCAGCATCTGGTCCAACACCACAGAGTGCAGAGATACTATCACCTGGCACCGGTATTGACGATAAAGTTCATGTTTCCCTTTACCTAACAGCAGTATTCTATATAAAAAGTAGTGGACTTTAATATGGTCCTTAACATTATAGAACTGGTAGGAATGGAATAAAAACCATTATATACCTCAACTATGGCAGTGGTTATCTAACCTGTCCTAAAGCCTTTAACTGGGTACACACTACAGAAATTTCGACCAACTTTTTATGCCGAGCGATTTTACATGCGATCGATGTTCTGATCGCTCGGTCCATGGACTGCATACACACTAGCCTTGTTTAGGACGATAAAGGGAAGAGCGGACGTCCCTTTAGCGACTTTTTACAGCCATGTTGTCGTGAGCAATGACTAATTTCGTACTCACTGTTGTGGACGGTCGGAAGTTTATACACACTACACAGCGGAAACGAGATTGGAACGAAAATATTAAACGGTACGACCAACCAAATGAGGTGATAATCGTCCATTTGGGCAGACTTTCGACCATCGTGTCACTGCAAACACTGACCCGACTTTTGAACGAGCGGTCGTATGTCGGCTGTTTGAGCCGATTTTTGGACGAAAACAGTGTAGTGTGTACCCAGCTTTAGCAACAATGCAAGTTTTATGGATCTTCCCACAGGGGGGCTTATTATTATCCTAGGTGAATATATACACATGCAAATTAGCCAATTATTTAGCCATCTGTGCTTTTAGGAAAGATACACAAAGCATTCACTATAGGCTAGGGATACTGTAATACTTGTGATCCCAGACCAAAGATCGCATACAATCTACACCAACAGCCCCCCAGGAGGCTGCTCCCAATGTTATCAGAATGGGGGCAGCCAACTTATTACATCACAGGACCTCCTCTGGACATACAACCCTCCGCCATTGCCCAACACTGCTCTTCTCCTTACAAAAACACACAAATAATTTGCAACTGTAACATAAATATAGGAATGATAAAATGTTATCAAGAAAATAGTTGCCACTGTAATATTTTCACTGTGTGAAGTTATTCCATTTTTACAATTAAGGTATATCAGACCTGTTTTAACCCATTTCAGACCACTGAATGAAAAGTCTTGCTTGAGTCTTCATGCATCAGGAGGCAGCTTCTATTACCTGTGCATGTTGGGGAGGGCATTCCTCTACCTGAGTCACACAATGGAATCATTGTTTGTCACTGACCACCTTGGTTATAGAGCAAAAGCCAGGAGCTAATTAAAGATCTACAAAAGGGGTTTGCTAGCAGAACACTGTACTGTGAATAGCAGTGAGCCAATTTGTTGGCACTATATAAAGAGCAGTAATAATAGCTGCGCCTTATAATCACAGTACAGTAACAGAAGCTAATGCGACAAGCTTCAATTTTTCCTCTTTAAAGTATTAAAACATGTCAGGCCTATGTTTATGTGAGGGTTACAAACAAAAAGATCAAGTACAAATAATGTAGCAATACAAAAGTATACACTGTGAAAAAAGCCCAGTGTACAATTTAACATCACAAAAGTTAATGTGCAAAAATGCCCCAAAATATATTCCCCTTAATAGCGTCTTTTGCTAGATCAGATATGGAGTAGAACAAGCAGGAGTGTTTTAGTGGCGATCATTTCCTTCAATCCCCCCATCATAGGCGGTGGACACCTTAATTATATAAGTGGAAGGTTCAAGGAGCATATTTAACAAATAATGATAGTGCACTATCATGCACTTACCATTAAAAAAAAAAAAACAGCCTGTGTGTCCCGCATATTTAAGAAGGGTGCACTGCAGCAGATACTGCTTTGCATTCCTTTTCGTTTTTGGGAGCAGTCACCATTCTACAGTATGGTGACTGCTCCCAACCGCAATCTAACAAGTTTCGAAAAAACGTTTTTTTTCAGTAACTTGTCATGATAATGTACGCCGGTGAACATTATCATAATTGAAAGATTTCAGTGCTGTCAGCTCTGCTCCGAAGAGCAGAGCTGGACAGCGCATGTGTGGAGGGATCACATGATCCCTCCCTGTCACTCACCGCTCTGTCTCTGCAACTATACAGAGCGGAGATGACTGTGCACATGCGCAATTCCAGTGTGAAGAAAAATGAAGAGGACCAGGAGGAGATCCGTAGACATCGCGTTCCGAAGAGGCGGGGTAATTGTGAGAAATACTTCAATCCTTATCAATGCGATAAGGATTGAAAACTATATTTCACTTTATGATAAGATTGATAAATGTGCCCCCAAATGATAAGCCCCTTCCCCTTTCTGTACATTTTCAATTATGGTGAATGAAAATTCCCAGACTCAATTATTATATAATGGAATTCAAAGCACTGTATTTATAAGTCCCATTTAATATTAGATAAAGTCTACATTACTATTTTATCTCACCTGCTAAAAATCATTATTTCTCCAATAGCAAGAACAGAATAGTGTAAATACAAGTTCGGCAAATAAGGACAGTGGTGCCTATATATGTCTAAATAAAGCCAATATAGTATTATTCATAAAAAATGTACTAACGCAAACATGTTACCCATATAAATATACTTAAATAATCAACTGCCATGTAAAGTATACTTGCAACTTTTAATAAAGTAACTTATCCAAAGTACATCTTGTACACAGGTATCAGAAATTGCACTGGCGTGATAACAACCACTGTCTTAAACACTGGAAAGTCTCCCTCTAACTGCCAAGTTTCATTTGGGTCAAACAAGTGGAAACACAATTTATAAGAGTTGGCAAATACCAAGTCTATTTCAAGCTTAGCTGCTTGGACAATACTAGTATTGGTGTACAACTAGACTTTCCACTGCAATTTTATTGCGAACACTTTAAGGCGGATGTCAAAAACTAGGTCTACCACCCACTCACCCTCCAACATCTAAATTATTCCAAGAAACAAAAGCCTGGTAAAGACACAATGGAGGAATACACTTCATTGTTGTGCTTATTCATCTGTCTGCAGGGTGTTTGGTTTTCCTAGACGCTCATTCACAGCGGAGGTTTTTGTCAGGTTGTCTCCTGGACAGGAGGGGAGTGACACAACACAATAAGTGACACAACACAATGAGTGACACAACACAATAAGTGACACGTGCTAGGTGCTGAGAACACGACGGGTAATGAATGACCCTCCCCAGACAAATAAACAAACAAGTGTCCCAGGCTGACGATAAGGTCAGTGAGTGTGGGGGTGAAGGAGAGAGGCGGCACCGGAGGGTCCCTCCCTTCTCATATGAATGGACAGCACTTACAAGCTAGGTACAAAACGTGGCAGCTTCTACTGAAGCAGCTTCTTGTCCAGAGCCTCACATGGGGGCGGATCTGGGTGGGCTCCCGTTTAACCCTCTCAATGAAACCATAGCTCAGCTGAGAGCTCCACACTACACTGTAGTATTTAGCATGATCCCGTCACATGGATCTCAGCTGACACAAGTCTATGTAATAAAGTCACGCGTGGATCCATCTCCACGTATGTAAACATATGTCATCACCATAGCACGTTCCCAGCTACTATACAATGAACGTGGCTGGGTGAGGTGCCCATAGCAACACGTACCTTACACCGTGTCTCATCAGCCTCCATCTCTTACCTGCAGTACACGAGACAGTCCATGTGGTTGATCTCTTTGTCCGAGCGGTAGCGGCGATAATCCTCCCAGAGGTCTTTGATGGCGGTAACAGCCAATATGAAGAGCACGGGGGCCAGGGCCAGCTCGGGCTTGAAGGCATTGACCGCGGGCACGAAGTTGAGCAGGGCGATAAAGACAAAGTAGACATTAGCCAAGCGGTGGAACTGCTCGAAGAGGTTCTTGGGCAGGAAGGACAGCGCCGTGTACTTGGTGGTCTTGATGGAGTTACCGGCGTACTGTCGGTTGGGGTTCTCTGCCGCTGCCTTGCCCGTAGCTTCATACAGCAGATTGGAGCGAACCGTCCTCGCCTTGTTTTCTTTCTTACTTTTCCTCCTTTTCTTCTTTCTCCTCACTTTGCCTTCTTCATCTCTTGCCACCTGGCACTTAGGGTCCCCGTCTCCACCATCTGCCGCCGCCATCACCTCCTCTGCTCCTGCGGAGTCTCCTTTCTGTGACCACGAACAATCGCCAAGTTGTGTAAAAGTTCACTTTCTCCTCTTAGGCATGTCACACTCCAAACACAAACCCCTTAAAAAAAAGTCAGGGGGAAAGAAGACAAACTCACAAGTTCTCATCATGCCAGTAAAACCTACACCCGAGGTGCACACAGGCGGGGGGAGGAGACATGCAGATCGTGCTGCTCTTTGGGTGGTTTTTTTATTATTATTATTTGTTTCCGATAATTTTGGTTCCCGCTTTAAACTTTCGTTTCCAAACTTTTTGATTGCTACTAGAGTGAGAGAGGTCCCGCCTCCCCTCCTCCCATGGCTGAGCCCAGAGCGCGGCCTCCGGTGTATCACCATTACCAGTCCCTCATAGTTTCCGCTGATCACTTGGAAGATGGGGGTGGAGGGGGGCTATGATGTCTGTCGTGCAGTTTGTAGAAGCCCTTAAAGCCAGACAGAACCCAGCTGTGGTAATACAAACACCGTAAGGGATTGTTTTGCGAGTCTTAGGAAGTCACCTCACAAGACTGAGGGAACTTGGATCAGTGGAGTTTGTATTGAAAGTTGAAGACGAATGTATTGGCTTATGCAAAATGCTCGGACTGGATTATTTTGTGTGACACAGTTTGTTTATGTGAAGGTTCCATGTAACAATTCTATTACATCTCATGGAGATAACCAGGGAAATACATACATCATCATTTATTTATATAGCGCCAGCAAATTCCGTAGCGCTTTACAATTGGGAACAAACATTAATAAAACAATACTGGGTAATACATACAGACAGACAGAGGTAAGAGAACCCTGCTCGCAAGCTTACAATCTATGGGACATAGATTGATGTATATGGACATAGATGTATCTCATGCAGTAGTATCCAGGCTTGAAATAATACTGTTAGGGGTGTATTCAATTGTTCCTCCGGCCGCCAGAAAAACGAGCGCTCTAAAACTATTACCGTTTATACGGTAATATTGTGCGCAAAAACCGTTAAAACAGTAGTTTACTCGCTGCGAGATGAAATTCAGCGAGTAATTACCGTATAAACGGTAATAGTTTTAGAGCGCTCATTTTTCCGGCGGCCGGAGGAACAATTGAATATGCCCCTTAGAATACATTCATGCAAATATTAGTACAATCATATATTAAGTTTATATCTTAAAGAGAAACCATCTTTTTTATAGCGTGACTGGATTTTCATTGTAATTGCTACTGAATAATATATTTATCTATATATAATACATGTATTAGTCTATGTTTGCAAGAAGTGGGAGGTGCAATCTTGCTTGCTCGGCTAAGGTAAAATTTAAGATGGGGTAATAGAATTTTTTTATTTATTATTATAATTAAAATGTATGCTGGGAGAATTGCAAGTTATAAAAACCTTTTAGACATAGGTGTAACCCTGTTGAAATATACAGGAACTGATAGCAAATGCATATTTGTGATGTATTTACTATTTATTATTTTTAGTATTGAAATCCAAGGATGGTGCTTTCTATCACGCTGGTTAGTGCTAAAAAGTGGAAACACAGAAAGTGCATGAGATACGGTAATGCCAGGCCCACAGGAGGGCTGGCAAATTATAGCCCTGGGGGCAAGACTCAACTTTTAAAGGAAAAAAAATGCAGATGACCCAGCCCAAGGTAGCCTAATATGGGACTGGCCCAGCGGGGGCAGATGCCCCCCAGCTCAGCCTGCCCTTGGCCAGGCCCTTGTCTAATTCCCCATTCCCAGAGTCATAGGGGGGGGGGGTCGGTTTCCATTTACCCTGAGTTCTGCCAAAATTTCCCCCAGAGAAACAAATCTTCTGGAGAAAACATTGGGAGGTTCAGTGGGGCATCTCTGCAAAAAAATACAAATTGTACACAGCCCCAGTCATCCGGCCAACCAAAAGGCCAGTGCAATGGACAGATGGTGCAAACAAAAAAGTGAGAGTAACATGCCATGCGTTTTACTCTGTCACAGTGAGGGTGACCAATTCCCATGTGATTTTCTGGCACTCCCTGGTCGCTACTTTGAGTGGTGGACTTCTTCCCAGCCTTTTTTTTTTTTTTTTTTTTTTTAACTGTCAGCCTTTTTGTCAAAGGACCAAGGTACTCACCATACCCTCCTCCTAGGACAGATTGAAAAAGAAACTTTATTTGCGTAAAGGCACAAAAAACACACAATACATTACATTCAAGTGTACGCAGTACACTGTAAAACATAATCATTCATACATTTTAGTACAATACAAGGCATAAAGTACAAGATATAGTATCCTACAATATACATTGAGTACTGCACAAACCATGCAAACTTAAACAATATAATATTTAAAAAAAAACAATGGATGTGAGAGGGGTGGGGTGGGGAAGTCACCAGCCCGAAGCTTTATTGAGGACAGACACAAATATGGGAAGGGTGCATAAATAAGGCATGACATTCAATAACACTTCAAACAGTGATAATGAAATGGGTTGAAGGGGGTAAGGGAGAGGAAACGCAAGCCACATGTTTTAACGATAAAAAAACACACGGGAAAAGGGAGACAGCAATCAATCATCTTCCTCAGGAGTGTCAATGGTGTTATAGTCTCTTAGCAGGCTATGGATCAGCCTGCAACAGTCCTGGATGGTCATTTTCTCCCGCTTCAAAATGAGGCAATTCCTGGCAAGCCACATAGCGTCCTTAAAACAGTTCAAAAAGCGCCAGCCTCCTGGATTGCTCCAATGGTCTGGGTCCCAGGAAATAATCCATAAAATACCGAATGGCATGGAAGGCAAGTCCTGGGCACACTGTCCTTAAGTTCATGTTCCAAGGCATCCAACAGTTCCTGTGCAGTGGGGCAGTCCCAAAAAATATGCTGTGCTTCCCTTCTGGTGATACAAAAGGGGCAGTGAACATATCTGCACAGGTTCTGGGAGTGCATGAATGTCCTAAGAGGCAGACCACCCTGGATAGCAATCCATGCACTGTCTTTATGTCTATTAGTCAGCCTCTCAGAGGCCACATTCTCCCACACGTGTTGTGCTGTAGCAACAGGGAGCCCTGGAACAAACTCCATAGTGTCTTTCACTCCGATGAGCTTGTGGACAGTTTTTGACTTCCACAAGTCTGGTTTAAGTTCCTCCAGATGGTGCTCCCTCACAAATTGTCTAACATCCAGGTAAAACCAAGGTGTAGTCCAGTTATAAGGTCAGGAGCTGTCCCAACCAAGGGTCCGCTAAAGAGGCAGGAAGAAAAAGCGAGACATGGACTTCCCAGTACAGCAAATGTTCTTTTGAAAAAGAGTTCTGCGGATGCGGTTATACACAAAGAAGGCTCGCAGCATGGTGGGGATATCCGGGATCCCTTTCCCCCCCTTTGAGGGGCTCCTTGTACATAACCAACCGCTTCACTCTGTCCATCTTGGAGCCCCAGATGAAGTGTAAGACTATCCTTGTGATGGTCTTGCAGACAGCAGCAAGAGGTGGCCAAGCTTAGGCCGTGTACTGCAGAACGGAAAGAATCTCGTTGCGCAGCACCAGTGCTTTCCCTTCGAGGGTAAGGTTTCTGAGGCTCCACAGTCCAATTTTCTGTCTGTCGCCAGTCTCTTCCCAACACTTCAGAGCCGCCTTCTCTCCACCAAACCAATTTCAAGGATTTTGATGAAGTCCGACTTGATAGTGAAGGGGAATGCAGCGGGGGATGACAGGTATGATCGCCTCTGACTTACCTCCTAGGACAGAACTACACTTGATCTTAGCCTCAATTTTGGAAGTGAAAAGGAGGATATCAGACAAAAGATCTCCTCCAATCACTTCTTTGCAAATCCTACCCTCCTCTCCCTCCAGCTCACTATGGGTGACGAAGTCCATTATCATATATTATTCTCTCAACCCTCAACCTGCCCACTGAACACTGTCCCCTCTCACCTCCTTTGCTCACTCTCCCCCGCAGTCTCCACTGGAATCTTCCCCTTATCTTTTAAACATGCTATTCTCACCCATTCTTAAAAAAACCCATCTTGACCCCATCTCACTTTGTAACTACCGCCCCATTTCTCTTCTACCTCTTGCCTCCAAAATACTTGAGTTGCTTGTCTGCAGCCGTCTAGGCAACTACCTGATAAGTTACTCATTGATCTTCTCCAATGTGGCTTTTCGCTGCCTCCACTCAATAGAAGCTACCTTCTTTTACTCTTGGACCTCTCTGCAGTCTTTGACATTGTGGATCACCCTCTCCTACTCCACACCCTTCACACCATTGGCCTTTCTGACACCGTCCTGTCACCTACTACCTCGCCAAGTGCTACTTCTCCGTTTCTATCTCTGCTTCCTCCTCCCCACAACCATCCTTCCTGTAGGAATCCCACAGGGTTTTGTCCTTGGCTCTTTTTTTTTCCTCTGTACACCTCCTGTGATTTCACCTGGGTGAAATCATTAGTACCTTCCGCCATCAGTACCACTTCTGTGCCGACAACACCCAATCTACCTCTCATCTCCTGATCTCTACTTCCCTCCTTTCTCAGGTGTCCAGTTGCCTTTCTGCCATTTCCTCCTGGATACGCTTTCTCAAAATGAATATGGCCAAAACTGAATTTATTGTCTTCAATCCATCAAGAGTTTCCTCCCCTCCCGACTTCTCTATCACTGCTGACAATACCACAATCTCCTCTGTGCCCCAACTCTGCTATCTGGGTGTCCTTCGCCTCTCATATTCAATCTCTTGCCCAATCCTGTTGCTTCCAACTCTGCAACATCGCTCGTATCAGATCCTTCCTTTGCACAGCGATAAAGATTGCATTTTCTGTCCTATTTATTATAGTAGTCATGCTAGCACAGCTTATCCAATAAGTGGCTGCCCTGGCATGAATGGCGACAGAGTTCTTTCACCACTTGCACCACTTGGTTAGAAACTTCAAGGTTCTAAACAGGTGTCTTTATTGCACATGTACAGAGGAAGTTTAGTAACAGGAAGGAGGTGAGGGGTGTCCAGCCTGTAAGGGAAGGAACAGAAGATTCCTCTCCTGCGATGCTCTCCCCATAGGCTAGAACTGCTAACGCAATTAGTAATGTGGACAAGCTCCAAAAAGGTAAGCTGTTCTCATTATTCTCTTGTTTGCCTAATGCAGGAAATATCTGATATTTCCTTCATTAGGCTAATGTTCAATAGCTCCGTAACTTGCCTAAACCATGCGGAAACTGAAGGCTTGATAAATAGGCCTCAAATTCATCATCATCACTTGCTTGTCTCATAACCTATTGCTATACCCTTCCCTTTATATATAAGGGTGCTCCATATCAAGGTTTGCCTGGAATACTCAACACTGAAAGATAACTTGTGCTCTTTTTTTAAGATCCTGAAAAAAATCTTAGTTGCACTATACCTGTATGTAATAAAATGTTACTCTCTTAATGAAAATACTTTTTGACACACATAACTACTTTGTCAGGAGCCTAAAACATATCATACTCTGAAACATGCAGATTTAATTTTTACATTGTTTATCCAATCAGTTCTGACTTTGTACTAGTCTTGTTGTTTGCAGCAGTGGTATAAAATTTTCCATTCATTGTCATCCTTTACAAATGATCAGGGTAAAACAAATACTTTTGTCACATCACAAATTTACTTTGTTTGGTTCTTGTTTCTTCCAGGACTATGCCCATTGTGTTTTCTTGGCAAAGTTGATCAATAAAAATGTGCTCCATGCTATAATTTTGAGATTAATATTAGGAAGCCATAAATTAGACAAGATGGGTGCTGACATAAAAACTTGTGATATCAGTTCACTCTCTAAATTATGATCAGACCAGATGATTAAACCTTTTCATCCTAAACTGATAAAATTTAGGGAATATAAAATATTAATATTCATTCCATTTCTATATTACTATAAAGCCTTCCAAGCAGTTAAGTAACCATATATTTTTCCCACTGAGGAAGTGGGTAGACAAGTGTAAGAAAAAAGTTGATGGGGCACTGATAAAATATTTCTGGTAATGCTGGGCACACATGGTGTGATATTTGGCAATTGGTCCATTATCACAGAATGGTGATAGCATGTGGCATTTCCACAAATCCGGACTTTGTTGCGCAAAAAGTGCTACCAAGCAAATTATTACTGCTATTTCAATAAGGGTGTGTAGCATTTTTATTTTATATATTACACACACAACCCATACTGTGCAAAAGTTTTAGGCAGGTGTGAAAAAAATGCTGCAAGGCATGAATGTTTTCAAAAATAGAAGTGTTAATAGTTTAGTTTTGATCAATTAACAAAATGCAAAGTGAATGAACGGAAGAGAAATCTAAATCAAATCAATATTTGGTGTGACCACCCTTTGCCATCATAAACATGCATCATTTCTTCTAGCTACACTTGCACACAGTTTTTGAAGGAACTGCAGGGAGGTTGTTCCAAACACCTTGGAGAACTAACAACAGATCTTCTGTGGATGTAGGCTTTCTCAAATCCTTCTGTCTCTTCATGTAATCCTAGACAGACTCAATGATGTTGAGATTAGCGCTCTGTGAGGGCCATATCCTCACTTCCACGACCCCTTGTTCTTCTTTACGGTGAAGATAGTTCTTAATGACATTGGCTGTATGTTTTGGGTCTTTGTCCTGCTGCAGAATAAATTTGTAGCCAGTCAGACGCCTCCCTGATGGTAATGCATGCTGGATAATTACTTGCCTGTATTTCTCAATAATGATTATCTGCAGTCAATAGTTAAGCATAGTAGAGGTTCTTTGCAAGTTTGGGGCTGCATTTCGGCAAATGGATTTGGGGCTTGGTCAGGATTAATGGTGTCCTCAATGCTGAGAAATAACAGTGCCAGAGTCCTCCTTACATAGAGGCTTAATTAGGCTGCCCCGGTGGTAAGTGACATTACTCACCACCGCCTCACACAAGAGAATCATGTCCCATTGCATACTTGCAAAAGCGCTGGGACTGGCTGGGTGGAAGTAGCGTCCTGCTGCTAAGCTGGGAGGAAGAGGCGTCCGCCCCTGCACAGCAGGGACGGTGCCTGACAGTGATCTTACGGTTCCTCCTCATCTGGAGAGATCTTGGAATCTATTTTTGAATTTACCCAGCAGATGAGGAGCATGAAGGTCTTCTTTATCAACCCAGGATCTCTCCGCAGGACCATAACCTCTCCAGTGGATCAAATATTGAGTTTTACTCCAGAAGATAAATTCAAGATTTGTTCCACCTCATGTTTGTCTCCAATATCAGTCCTAACAGGTGATGGAAAGGTAGGTTCTTTGATGAACTTGTTGAGGATCAGAAGTTTCAATAGTGAAATATGGAAGGAATGATGGATGTTGTGAGATGAGGGGAAATGAAGTTTGTAGGAGATAGGATTGATGACCTGGGAAATGCGGAAGAGACCTATAAAATGAAGAACCAATTTCATTCAGGGTACTCAGAGATTTAGGTTACGGGAATAGTTCTTCACCACTTATGGACCCACCTTAGGACCTTACTGCGAAGGTGAGGAGTCACAAAAGAATGACCGATGGGTGGTCTCTTCACTGACGTTCCAGTGAAGCAATAATATTGGAGTAATTTATAATAGAACTTGTGATATCAGTCCATTAATAATAGGTTTGAGCTCAGAAGTGGATATGTGGTTGGAGTTATCAAATGACCGGGAGAGAGTGTTGGCCCTGGAATTCCTGGTACCTGGTCGGAAGTTCAGGATCAATCTGAAGCGTGGAAAGAATAATAACCACCGAGCTTGATGTGTATTGAGACATTGTGCTGTTTGAAGTAAGATTTTTGTGATCAGTGAAAACCATGACTGGTTGTTTGGCTCCTTCCAGGAGATGACGCTGATGATGATGGCTGCCTTGACTGCAAGAAGTTCCTTGCCCCGAATGTCATAACTCCATAACTCTTCTTGCTGTGACAGAACTCTTTAGAGAAGAACCCGTACGAGTGAAAAGTCTCAGAGGATGACTGTTGAGATGGGATGGCACCAGCTCCCACTGAGGAAACATCCACCTCCAGTAAAAAAGACTTAAGTTGATCAGGCTGTATGACTAGCAGAGGAGAAGGCTTTCTTTAAGATGCTGAATGCAGCAATTGCCTCAGGAGACCAAGACTTGGGATAGGCTTCCTTTCCGTGTGAGAAAGGTTATGAGGGTGGAGAAACCTTTAATAAACTGTTGATACTAATTTGCGAAGCCAATAAAGCGCTGGGTAGCTTTCAAACGTATGGATTTTGGTGAATTGAGAAACGCTTCCGCATTTTCCGGGTCCATCTGTAGACCAGTGCTCAGTACCAAGTAACCCAGAAAAGTCACCTGGTGAAGTTCAGAGAGACACTTCTTCAGCTTGCAGTAGAAGCGGTTCTGGTGTAAGTGGGTGAACACCTGCTTCACATGAGTTCGTTGGGAAGATCAATCTCGGGAGAAGATTAAGATTTCGTCAAGATATATCACTTCAGTGTGGTAAAGTAAATCCCGAAAGATCTTGTTGATAAAACCTTGAAAGACTGCTGGGGCATTACATAAACCGAATGGCATCACAACGTATTCATAATGCTTATCCTGGGTTTTAAAGGTAGTCTTCCACTCATCACCCTGGCAAATTTGGATAAGGTTATGGGCTCTCCTAAGGTCACGTTTGGAAAATATCCTAGCCCCTCAAATTCGATCAAACAGCTCTGAGATGTGAGGTAACTGGTAATGGTTCAGCAGACTGGACGCAGCACTGATACGCATCCAGGTTCTTCAAACACGTTCTGGAAGGTTTTAATGAGGGAAGCAGAATTATGACATTGTACTCCAAGAAAGGTAATGTCCAGACAAGCGCCTGTCAGTTAAGAAGTTAAATAACATATGTAACCTTGGACCTCTCAAATGAGAAGTTTTCTGGAGCCAACTCGAACCAGATCTCACAGTGCTCCAGGAAGCCGTGGCACTTTTTGTGATCACCTTCATATTCTTCTGGAGGAGAAAAACAGATACTCCTAGCAGAAGCGATCGTAACTGCTACAGCTGGGAGCATCAGTGAGGCTGATCTAACAGAAGCAGCCTGATGGGTTGCCAGGGTACCCTGGAGGGAATCTAGACAAGAAACTACCCCCTGAAAACACTGTAATAACTGTGCTTGATTGGACTCTTGCTGATCAACCCATCGTGTCAGGTGGAGGAGAAGCTCGCGGGCATAAGTTCACTTTGATTACCCATACTGAATAGAGTATACTGTCATGTTTGCCAGAAGGGAGATAAGGATTGTAGCTGTTTGCCAGTAGTTAGCGCTACTGAGCTAAGAGGCGCGGAGTTTAACACGGCCCCGGTATTCGCCAGGGTCCCCCACAAGGGGGTATGAGCTTTACTGCGTGGAACACTCAGGTTGTGGTTCTCAAAGTCCATCACTGGCGAAACAGGTAGGGAATTCAGAAGCCAAGCCAAAGTCACAACCGAAGAATCAAACAGGAATTGGGAGAGGGGAAATGGACACTCAAACAGGTAAGTATACAATTGCTGGAGCTAGGGGGACCTAATACTCTGGCCCCCTATTGATGGCAGAGTTCTCTTTATATAGGGGCTTAATTAGGCTGACCCAACGGTCATTGAATTCACTGTCCACCGCCTCACACAAGAGAAATGCGTCCCGTTGTTTAGTGATAAAACGCGCATGCGCACAAGCAATGGGTCTGGCTGGACAGAAGTTCCAGAAGAAAGAGGTGTCACTGCACAGCGGGGAAGGTGCAAGGATGGTGCCTGACATTAGGTATTTAACCGAGAGTCTGCAGGACAAGGCTGCAGACCGAGTTACACATTTGTACAGCAGTGCACCTGGTTTAAAGATACACAGGTAGAGGACATATGTGTGACAAAATAATAGTATAGCATGAGACTTAACTCCAAACTATTTAAAAATATGTAAGTTATCTTCATCCACAACTAACAGCAGCTGACACTGTGTGTCTGCAGTGAGGCTAATCAAGCAGAGCACATGATAAGAACTCTATAAATACAAGGTGGGAGTGTCCACTGTCCATCTAGCTAGGGCTTTGGGAGGAGTGTACAGTATTTAATCCTGAGATGTCCATTTCGTAAATGTGAATGCTGAACAATTTGGTCAGTGACCAGGAAGTTGCCTGTATTTAACTTAGCATTAGGGTTCAAGAAAGTGTGTGGAACTTTGTTATGAGCTACTCTGCCATCCTAACAAATAAAGCATAGTACAAAGCAAGTACTTGTTTGTGCATGCATCATCAGATGGGTGCTCATATATATATATATATATATATATATATATATATATATATATATTTCGTTATTATACATATTGATTATTTTGAGACTAGCCTAAAAAGTACTATTAGATGTTATGCACTACTTGACAATCAAAATGGCTGCTGCAGATGGACAAAAATGTAGATTTGCGAAAAAAAGGTGATTTTCACAAAACTTACCTGCTACACAATCCTGTACTGCTGATTTCCCCTGCTTCTATGTAGAGGTCAGCACTTCCTGGTTAGGGCAGTCACATGATCGTGACTGGGAGGTGGCATAATCAAACCTGCAGAGAATATAAAGCTCACTCTGACATTGCAGCTGTGTCAAAGCAACAGGTATTCATACTAACTCCCTGTTATGCTGTATTGCTGCAGACCTTGGCTTCCCTTGTGATTCCTTCTTGGATTGTGCTTCTGCCTGTTAACCCCTCGTGTGCCATTCCTTGCTTGTTTTGACCACTCTCTCTCAGATCCTGATTTTGTACTGCACTATTGCCTGTGTACCAGTTCCCAGCCTGTTATTCGAATTCCCTTCTGCATACTGATTTTGTACCTTGCTACCTGCAGTGTACCAGTCCTCGGCTTGCTGACCTGCTTTTGGATTTCCCTTTCTCTCTGCTGTGTTCCGCGTAGTGACTGATTAGAGAGCTGTGACCTGCGTGTTCCCAATTGCAAAAGTCAATCCTGCCTTACGGCCGTTCTTGGCCCGTTAGACTCCGCTCCTCAGTTTGGCCAGTGCTAAACCAGGCTAACACATGTATGCATCACCCCAAGGCTCTCTTCCTGAGATAATCAATACAGTGATTCACCATTGCTTTTTTATTGCCTTGTTGTGAACTCTTTGTACCATGTATTGAAGTAAGTATATGAGAACATAATTTATAAAGCACACCCTTGATTGTTAAAGTTTATTTATTGGACTGCAACAAGTATATCAGTCTGCTTTGGAATCTTCTGTTTCAGGTCATATTGACACTGAACTGTGTACTTTATTATAACTAAAAATGTAATAAACCTCTATTTTTTTTACAACGCCTACATTTGGTATGGGCAACAATTTATTTTACTTTTACACAATACCCCAGTGCAAAAAGCAAAATTAATCAAATAATGGTTTTCCATGCTTGGTGTGGAGGAACTTGACTGGCCTGCACAGATCCCAGAGCTCAAACACATCGAACACCTTTGGGATGGATTGGAGAATTAATGACAAGCCAGGCTTTATCGCCCAATATCAGTGCCCGAACGCACTAATGCTCTCGTTGTAAATGGATGTGAAACACTCTAGCCAAATTCCACAATCTAGTGGAAAGCCTACCCAGAAGAGTGGATGCTCTTATAGCAGCAATGGTGGGCCAATCTCCATATTAATGCCTATGGTTTTGGAATGAGATATTCAATAAGCACATATGGCTATAATGTTTGGGTGTCCACATACATCATATACACCAACATAATTTGACTTTAAAGGGTGGCTGTCTAACTAATAGAGGAACTGGAATTAAGAACGACCAAAAAAGGAAAAAAAGTCTGGATAGAGAAAAACTATTGGTAATGTAAACTTGTGCATGGGCAATCAAGCCACATTCCCCTTCAACCATTCACATAGTCATTTGGGACAACGCAAGGTGATTGTTCATTGCAGCATAGACACTGCTTACAGTATTTTTCTCAGTCTATGCTCAATCTAGCATTCATTCTCAATTGTGTCATATACCATTTGTGATGAGAGAAGGGTACCAGGAATTGGTGGCTTTCTTAAGTGTTTCATCTGGGTTAAAGAATAGACATTTTCTAAAATATAGTGGTTAATCTGAGCATGTGACACCAAACCTTCTCTATCTTTAATGACTTGCAAACCGTTGTTCCCCCTCTGTCCTATCTCATTGTGTGTGACCCTTGTCTTAAGGCCCAGCAGAACCAAGGTCGGCCTATGTGCAGAGACTCTGTCTGAAGCTAATCTATATGGACCAGGGTCAGGAAGATGGGAGGGATACTTGGATACGGGACTGACTATTGATTACAGTTCCTGCTGGGAGGAGCTGTCTGGACAGGGTGGCATCTGCCACTCGGGCTGGTCCAATAGTGGGCTGGCTACCTTGGGCTGTGTTATTGGGCCATCTGAATTTTCTTTTCCTAATAGACTGCTGAGCCGGGCTAAAATTCCCCAGCCTACTGGATTGTCACTGCATCAAAGATCTGGAGAAAAACTAAATATTACTTCACCCAAGTTTCAGAACCAAGTAAAGCCTGTTGGTATTTGCACTGATGTGGATGCTGAAAGCAGAGTGGTGGTTAGTCGGTTGTAGGTGTGGTCAAATATTTTTGACCATATAGTGTGTGTGTGCGCAGATTTATGTGAAGAGATCTAACTTGTAGAATTATAGTTATAGTGTTCTCTTAATGCAGCATTAATGGTGTCACAGTGTTTGGTGTGTTGTTACTTATCTCTTTTCCTTTGGATGAAGAAGGTCTCAGCCACTGTTGGGTCGTGGACTAACTGCAAGCCTGATCTTGCTAGATGTCCCTCTCTGCTCACACACAATTCACTTCTAGTGGGAGACTCCCTCACCACACATAGGCTTGCTTTGAATTGAGGTGTTTCAATCAGACTCAATGCCAGATGTTATAAAATCAAGCACCCAGCCATGCAGTTTACATTTGCAAACATTTGTGATACAAAATGGGTCGTTCTGAAGAGCTCAGTGACTTCAAGCATGGTACTGTGATAGGATGCCACCTTTGTAATATGACAGTTCGTGAAATTTCATCCCTGCTGTATATTCCACGGTCAACTGTAAGTGATATTATTAGAAAGTGGAAACGTTTAGGAACAATAGAAACTCAGCCATGAAGCGGAAGACCACATGTAATCACAGAGCGGGGGCAATGACGGCTAAGTCACATAGTGTGTAAAAGTCGCCAAAGCTCTGTGATCCCATAGCTGAAGAGTTCCAAACTTCCACTGGCATCATTGTAAGCACAAAAACTGTGTGGCGGGAGCTTAATTGAATGGGTTTGCATGGCCAAGCAGCTGCATGCAACCCTCATCACCTAAACCAATGTCAAGCGTCGAATACAGTGGTGTAAACCACACCGACACTGGATTGTGGAGCAGTGGAAACGTGTTCTGTGGAGTCACGAATTACGCTTATCTGTTTGACAGTTAGATGGGCAAGTCTGGGTTTGGCAGATGCTGCGTGAGCGTTACCTGCCCGACTGCATTTTGCCAACTGTAACTTTTGGTGGAGGAGGGTTAAAGGGGCTGTTTTTAAGGGTTTGGGCTAGGCCCCTTATCTCCAGTGAAGGGCAATCTTAATGCTTCAGCATACCAAGTCATTTTGGACAATGCTATGCTTCCAACTTTGAGGCACCAGTTTGGGGAAGGCCCTTTTCTATTCCAACATTACTGTGGAATAGAAAAGGACTACAAAGACATGGTCTGATGAGTTTGTTTTGGAAGAACTTGACTGGCCTGCACAGAACCCTGACCTCAACCCCACTTAATAGCTTTTGGATGAACTGAAACAGATTGCGAACCAGGACTTCTCGTCCAACATCTGTGCCTGACCTCATAAATGCAAATGCTCTACAGAATGAATGGGCACAAATTCCCACAGAAACACTCCAACATCTTGTGGAAAACATTCCAAGAAGAGTGGAAGCTGTTATCGATGCAAAAGGGGGACCAACTCCATATTAAAGTATATGTACTTGAATACAATGTCATTACAGTCCCTGTTGGTGTAATGGACAAGTGTCTGAATACTTTTGTCCATCTGGTGTATATCATAGACTGTGTTACCTGTCAGTGATATAGACAGTATCAGAGATCTAATGCAAGTTACAAATGCTTCAACAAGTGCACCAATTTTAACTAGTTAACCTTACAAACTATTTAATATTGGCAGGACTGTGATTATTGTTTTATATATTCACACTCTATGGGGGTGTGTTGTGGGAGAGTTTGTGCGTCAGTGAATGTACGTGTGGTGGCTGTCTTGTTGTTTCATTATTATTGTACTGTTGCCTTTGATTATTATCTTACCTGCTGTCTCATTTATCCCATCAAGAATCTTCCCATATTTAAATCTGCCTCTCCCATTTAGTTTCCCTAAAATAAACACCCACTTGATTGTTAGCAACCACAGTGTGCGGTGCATTATTATTCAGAGGGCTAGTGTGGTCAGGTACAAGGGGCTTCCACCCCCCCCCCCCCCCTTTCAATATATTCAGAAAATAATTTTGCCATTATAAGATAATTAGTATTTTTTTTTCTTCCCTTAATCAATAAATAATGATTGCACTCATAATTAAGTGTCTTGTGCTTAAGTTCTGAATAGCTAGATAGCTCAAACAGAATTTAGTTTGAGTTACCTTGTCTCTAAAATCAGCTCTTTTTTTCTGGCATTTTCTTTGTGTTTTTCAATAAATTGCATGCAGTTTGGGACTTTGCAAACCCCCACACATAACTGGTGGTTTGAGTTTTCACCCTCTAATCGTGGAAGGTAACAAGTAGAGTAAATCCTGTGGGTTTGGAGCTAAAAACCTCTGGCGATGTGTGGCAATTGTAAAAATGCTGCTTAATAAAAATCTCCCCAAGAGTCTATTATTTCATTCACTTGTGTATTATTGTGAATTTTAGTGATTTCTTGTATACAAGGCCTTTTGTAGTAAGCGGTGTTATATGTTTCTCTTTCTTTCACAAAGTTACCCAAGCAAAGCCAATATTTGAACAGAGCAGTTAAAAGCATTTTCTAGGCTCATTATTCTTTGGGAGGGATCAAAGGGATCCTCGGAATTTGCAGCACGAGAAGGATTCAATGTTCCTTCCAAAATCAGGAGCATAGAGTTAAAGTGGACTAGGCATACCTACAAAAAGTTGTTTTAAAACTTCAAATAATAACACAGCTGTGTTGCTCTGAATTGGATACAATTGTTCCACTGATAATTTCTGTGAAGTACAAACAAAAGTGCAGAAGCACATATTAAACATAACAAGCACAATCGGAAATATATATATGGTAAACTGCAATATTGTTATGCTATATATTAGCTGGAATAAAATTTTGGTTCTTTGTGTGCATGAAGTCAAAGCACTGTAGCACTTTTCACTATATTTGATTTGTTAAGTGTGTACGAAATGTCTCTGTTTCCAGATTAGCTCACTGTTGTGAAAATGAACTACTCCATTTGGCTCATATGCAGCACTTTCAGGAAAGCAAAGAAACAACTTAGAAAGAGAACTCAATCTATTTAGTGAACATTTCCCCTTTTTGTAGAAACATTTCATTACTTGTTTATTTTTAAGGGCAGCCTTTTAATTACAATTAAAATTGGATAGCTCAAAAGATGCTTCTTGCTTTTGGAAATTCAATCCTCAAAAGTAAAAATTTCGGGAACAGATAGCAGGTACGATATATTTAGATTTTTTTGTACTTATCATCTGTAAACTTTGCAGTGACAAATGAGTTCTAGAATAAAGCATGTATGCAGAGTCGTAGCTAGACATTTTAGTGCCCTATTTTATTATTATTATTATTATATATTTGTAAGGCGCCACAGTGCTCTGCAGCGCAGTACAGCAGGAAAAACAGTACATACATAAAACGGACATACAAGGTAGAAAAAATATTTGTAGACATGAAAACAAAAGGGTATGAGGTACCATGCTCATTAGAGAGCTTACATTCTAAGTGAAAGTGGGCACAGCTGAAACAGGAGTAAATCTGTTTCAGAATGGAGATTGGGATAGTTGTGAGGGTACATTAGTGTGAATAGTGTTATAAAAGATAAGGCCACCTCTAAAAATGAGATGGGTTTTCAAAGAGCATCTAAAGATTTGAAGGCTGTGGAAAAGTCTGAGAGTGGTAGGGAATTCCATCAGTGGGGAGCAGCACGAGAAAAGACTTGTAGGCGGGAGTGAGAGGTGGTTACCAGAGACAAGATAAGGCGCAGGTCAGTGGTAGATCTAAGCAGGAGGCAGAGTATTTGATATGAGATTTGATATTTATGCAGGGGTAGTGGTAGGGCTTTGTAGGTAAGGGTGAGTAATTTGAATATGATTCTGAAGGACACAGGGAGCCAGTGTATGGATTTGCAAAGTGGTGCAGCAGATGTGGAGCGGTGAGAGAGGAAGATCAGTCTTGCAGCACCATTTAGGATGGATTGAAGTGTGGATATATGGGTGTTAGGAATGCCAGATAGCAGGAGGTTGCAATAGTCAAGACGGAAGATGATGAGAGAATGGATAAGAGTTTTGGTAACACGTTGAGTAAGAAAAGGGCATATTCTGGTAATATTTTTAAGGTGGAGTTGACAAGACTGGTATAGAGTAGGGCTGTGTGGAATAAAGCAGAGAGTGGAGTCAAGTGTGACACCAAGGCAGCAGGCTTTGTAGACTGAGGAAATTAGGTGTTATTGACAGTGAGGGAGATCTGAGGGTAGGTGGGGGTTCTGGCATGAATGAAGATATTAAGCTCTGTTTTGAACATGTTGAGTTTTATGTAGTGTTGGGACATCCATGTGGAGATAGCAGAAAGACAGTTGGTTACATCAGATAGTTCAGAAGGAGAGAGGTCAGGGGAAGACATAGATTTTGGTGTCATCAGCGTAGAGGTATTTGAGGCCGAATGAGCGAGTTAGTGCCCCAAGAGAAAAAAGTAAAGGGCCAAGAACAGAGCCTTGTAGGACCCCAACAGATTGTGGGAGTGGAGGGGAGGATGTACCAGAGGTAGAAACACTAAAGGAGCGGTTCGATAAAAAGTGAACCAGGAAAGAACTGTGTCTCAAAGGCCAATGGAGTGAAGGGTTTGTAGGAGAAGAGGGTGATCAACAGTATCAAGAAAAAGCAGAGAGGTTTAGGAGAATGAGTATGGAGAAATTACTATTAGATTTTGAAATAAGTAGATCATTGGTCACTTTTGTGAGAGAAGTTTCAATGTTGGGGGCGGACGGCTGATTGCAGAGAGTCGAGAACGGAATGAGAAAAGAGAGTGAGACAGGCGTTTGTACACTAATCGCTCAAGTAGTTCGAAGGCAAAGGGGAGGAGATAAACAGGGTGGTAGTTGGAGAGAGAGGCTGGATCGAGAGCTGGTTTCTTTAGAATAGGTGAGATGAGCACATGTTTAAAAGAGGATGGAAATGTGCCAGTGGAGATAGACAGGTTGAAGAGGTGAGGTAGAGGTGTAGAAGCATTTGAGGAGTGTGAGCGGAGTAATTGCGAGGGAATAGGGTCAATTGGACATGTTGTAAGGTGGAATGATAAGATGAGTGCAGAGACTTCATATTTAGTGGAAAGAATGAATTAAGGGTGGAATTGGGAATGTAGGTAAAGGTGGGTAGAGTGAGTGGAATTTGGCATGAGGAAATATCTTGTCGAATGGTGTCTTTGAAATAGGTGGCAATATCATGGGCAGTGAGGGGGGAAGGAGGAGGAGGTGCAGGTGGGCAGAGAAGTGAGTTGAATGTGGCAAAGAGGCGACGTGGCTTAGAACATTTGGTGGATATTAGAGATTTGAAGAATGTTTGTTTGGCAATTGAAAGGGCAGTGCTGTAAGATGAAAGAATGAATTTATGGTGAAGGAAATCGGGATAGGAATGAGATTTCCTCCAGTGGCATTTTGCAGTGCGGGAGCACTTTTCCAGGTAGCGGGTCTGTTTGTTGTGCCATCGCTGGGGTTTGGCTAGTCAGAGACTATATGTAGTAGCTGGAGCTGCATTGCCTGCGGCTAAAGTGAGTGTTTTGTTATAGAAAGAGGCAGCCTGATTAGGTCAGGACAAAGCACTGGAGAAAATTGTTGTTTTAGTGAAAATGAGAAGTGGATTAAGTTAAGAGTACTTAGCTTTCGTGGTACGTGTGTATTGGGGTGCAGAGGGAAGGGCACGAGGTAAGGTGAGGCTGAAGGAAAGGAGGTTGTGGTTGGAGAGTGGGAAGGCTAAATTGAAGAAACTAGAGATGGAGCAGTAGTTGGAGAAGACAAGGTCAAGGGGGTGCCCATCACGGTGGGTGGGAGGTGAGGTCCATTGGGAGCGACCAAAGGAGGAAGTAAGTGAAAGAAATTTAGTGGCAGAAGAAACCGTGGGATTATCAATGGGGATGTTGAAATCCCCTTGTCTGAGAGTATGCAGGTCAAAGGATAGGGGTCGATAAATGACAGTAACATGAAGGTGGAGAGGATAATATAGGTGGATAGTGTGGACTTCAAAGGAAGATAATGAGAGGGACGGTTCAGAGGGTATGACTTGGAAGGTGCAGCTTGAAGAGCGTAGAATGCCTACTCAACCACCTTGGCTGTTTCCTGGTCTGGAAGTGTGGCTGAGGGGAGTCCCCCATAGGTGAAAGCTGCAGGGGATGTAATGTTAGAGGAGGTGAGCCAAGTTTCTGTTATAGCAAGGAGGTTGAGGGATTTTAATAATGAATAGATCATGGATGGATGTAAGTTTGTTACAAACATATCTGCCTTCCATAGTGCACAGGAGAAGGGAAGAGAGGGTAGTTGAGATATGTGGATAAGGTTGATGGGATTGGAAGTACAGGATGGATTGAAAGTTTTGGGGAGGAGCTTGAGCGGATAATGGAGATTGTATGGGCCCCAGGGTTAAGCGAAATATCACCAACAGCCATGAGAAGAAGCAGGGTGAGAAAGAGGATGTGAGGGTCCAGCAGCCAAACAGAGATGGTAACAGCAATCACAATTGACCTCAGTGAGTAGCTGAACAGATGTTGAAACAGCAATAACAGTTGACCTTTGTGGGTCTCACAGTTGGACAGAGATGGTAGTCCTGTAGATCCTGAAACAGCCTTGTTTTTCAGTATGAAGTCGATCGTCAGCGCAGCTGTAACGTTTCCAACATTATTTAGAATTTTTCAAAGAGTTATTTTTGTGAGAATAAGGAAAAGTGGGAGCTTGTGCTAAGGGCTGAGCCAGTGTACAGCTTACTCCAACTGCCGTCCGCATGCTACCTTATTTATTATCCTTCATTTATATAGCACCACTATTTTACAGAGCACTGTACAGAGAACTTTATCATTCACATCAGTCCTTGCCCAATTGAAGCTTACAGTATAAATTCCATAACACATATACACACGCACCCATATTATATTAATCTGTTCCAATACTTATCTTCTCTTGAGTGATGTTTTAGACAGACTCATCTGTGCAGTCAGCGTCGGACTGGCCCAGCGGACTACCGGTTAAACCACCGGTAGGCCCAGCTACCGTATGGCCACACCCCCTTTTACCCGTGGGCGGAGCATAGGAGGCCCCTCACGACGGTCCTCTCCGGCGTCCCCGCTGCTCAATTGCAATCGCAGCTGCGATCGCAATTGAAAGATGACTGGCTGTGACAGCCAGTCATCTTTCAATTGTGATCGCAGCTGCGATCATGTGACCCGGCCCCTCCCCCTGTCAGCTGATCACGCTAGAAAAAGAAGAAGAGAAAAAACACAAAAAAAAACGTACCCATCATCCAGCGCCGGATCCTTCTCCTCACTGACTGCCGGAAGTGACGTCATCACGTCCGTCAGCCTCAGTGAGAAGCAGCAGCAGCAGCAGAGAGGATGTCAGGAAAGAAGGTAAGTAAAGGAGAGTGAAGGGGACAGAGAGAGATACTGAAGGGGACAGAGAGAGAGACACTGAAGGGGACAGAGAGACGCTGAAGGGGGCAGAGAGAGAGACGCTGAAGGGGACAGACAGAGAGACTCTGAAGGGGACAGAGAGAGACACTGAAGAGGACAGAGAGAGAGACACTGAAGGGGACAGAGAGAGAGACACTGAAGGGGGCAGAGAGAGAGACACTGAAGGGGACAGAGAGAGAGACACTGAAGGGGACAGAGAGAGAGAGACACTGAAGGGGGCACAGAGAGACGCTGAAGGGGACAGAGAGAGAGACGCTGAAGGGGACAGAGAGAGAGACGCTGAAGGGGACAGACAGAGAGACGCTGAAGGGAACAGAGAGAGAGAGACTGAAGGGGACAGAGAGAGACACTGAAGGGGGCAGAGAGAGAGACACTGAAGGGGGCAGAGAGAGACACGCTGAAGGGGACAGATAGAGACACGCTGAAGGGGGCAGAGAGACACGCTGAAGGGGGCAGAGAGAGACGCAGAAGGAGGACAGAGAGAGATTGTGAAGAGGGGGACAGAGTAATATGGTGAAGAGGCGCAGTGATATGATGAAGGGGCACAATGTGATGGTGAAGGGGCCTAAATACATCTTACGTCATTTTGACCCAACTTGTTAAAAAAAAGGGACTACCCGGTAATTATTTTGGCTTAGGGGTGCCTTGGAAACATTATGGTGACCCTAAGGGTGCCTCGAACTGAGAAAGTTTGGGAACCAATGTCCTACACTCATTGACAGTACAGAACGCACAATGTAGTAAGTAAACTCTTCTCTTTAAAACGTTTGCTCTGTAAGTCTGGGTGCTGTTTAATTTAATGGCAGGGATGGTTGGCGTTTCTAAATGTACCCATTATTTTTTCCAAATAGGGCCTTCAGCAGTCCAGGATCCAGACAAGCCGCAACTAAAGAAACCAGCAGTCACAGGTGGTAAAAGTGACAACAACAGGTAGGACAGTCTGTCAAATGTTCTGAGTCTAGTGCAGGCTTGGCTAACTTGTGGTACTCCAGGTGTTGTGAAACTACAAGTCCCAGCATACCCTTACAGCAATAAGCTGTTATATATTGGCAAAGCATGCTGGGGCTTGTAGTTTCACAACACCTGGAGTACCATAGGTTAGCCAAGCCTGGTCTAGTGGGACAATCCTGCTTTTTGGTGACTGTTCTGCCCAATCTAAGGGGCAGGTCAAGACTGTGTATTCTTTATACACACACTGCATTCTTTATATACTGCACTATGGTGCTAGCTGTCCTTCGTGGACTGACCACTCCCCCTCTAGTGTCTGGTCCCGCCTCTATGATGGCTGGTGGGCCCCTAGTGTTGCATTCCCCGGTGGGCCCTTCATGCCCCAGTCCGACACTGTGTGCAGTCTCTACACCAGGTGAAGAAGGAATGAAGAGAGGAAAGAGAAGGGGAGGTATATTTCGCCTGCAGCTAGCAGACGTTTGTGGCTGCCAGATAAATGTTGTCACCTTAGGCTCTACATCTAAACCACACACCAAATAAAGTATATTGATTTTCAAATAATTTTCACACTATAATCATTAAAATTCTTATCCTTACTAGACGTGCCAAAATCTCACTGTACTTCAATACAGATTTTTAAAACCATAGGCAGCAGACACATTATTTAAACACAATGTACATATTGACTTAATTGTATCGGCCATGTGCATCTATCTACCCGGCACCATATACTGTGTCATATCACACACAAGAGGATAATGACATATGTTGTTACACACAATACACATGGATAAGCCAATTTTTCACATGTGATAAATATAAAATCAATTTTGTGTTGGATGCATGCTTCCATGCGCACTTCTGAGAAACATATATGAAAAAAAATGTATACATTTATAAACCAGGCATATCATCAATCTCCTAATATAATATTGGGTGATGTTGCAGAGATATCAATGTTTCATGCATACAGGTCAATCCAAAATGATGTAGGTGCCTGAAAAAGATACAGAGATCTGCCTCTTCAAAAGAGACAGCTGTGAGTTATCCACAGCAGTCCACTTCCCCAAATACAATGTATACATCAGGCACATACATTGCAACCCACTTATATATTCTGGACAAGATACACATACAAAAAACAACTGAAAATGTAGCTTAAATTAAAATTGTTTTAAAAAACAGTAAGCTCACCTTGTTACTGAGTAAGGCTGGCAAGGTTGTGCACCAACACCTGAACTCTACTGCGGTGGTAGTCATTACACCGAAGACCTAAATGCTGACAACAGTTTCTACAATATTTTACCAGCAGCAGATGTAATTGCCATAAGTAAAATTAGACTGTGGCCGGGTCCCCCGGCGCCCATCTTGAAATGGACTCAGGCGCTTGGGTTAATACCCGCCTCTCGGGTTAAATCACCAGCGCCACGTGAAATGTTATTAATAAATATATGTACTATATTAAAATAAAAATGTATTTTAATGTGTGCGCTGCAGCGCTGGCTGAGTATATAAATGTATAGAATGAGACATTTTTTTATAAATAAATATAAATGTTTAGTGTGTCAGTGCTGCAGCGCCGGCAGTTAACCGGCATGCAGGCGCCGGGAGTGTGACTATATGTATATTAAGTGTAAATGTGCAAGTAAATGTAAAATTATATGTTGTATGTACTAAATGTAAAGAGTACTTACCCTGTCCCTTAGTCCAGGGGGGCTGCAGTCGCAGCCCTGGCTCCTTCACTTCCACACTTGCCTCTTGGGATCGAATAGATTTAGGAAGTGCAGTGTCTCTTTGGGGTCCCAGGAAGCTAAGTCCCTAGCCGGAGCTCAAAGAGCTTCAGCTAGCGACAGGCAGGGGCTGCTGCCCTGGGACCTAGTCTCTCCCTCTCTGGTACTATTTTCGGCCAGGAGGGAGCTAGACACCAGAGCAGAGTCCCTGGAAGTACTTTTGGGCGGGAGATTTATAAGATAAATCTCTTGCCCCAGACAGACAGGCACCAGTTGAGGAGAGTGGGCCCCCATCTCCCTGGCAGCTCATGGACAGGGAAGAAGTATACTCCCCCCTGCCACTAGCTTCTATGTAAAAAGGTGTTGACATCTTTGGGTTAATTCACATGCAGGCTGCACAAATCAACCCAAATTGGTTAAAGGGATAGGACGGATTACCTCCTGCTAAGATTAATCTCCAAATGTGTATAAAAAAAGGCACTGTTTTGTATTAAAAATCATTTTTGTTTCTTCTGACCTCTTAAACACTGGTACCTTAAACCGGTGTGAACTGTCCTTATCAGGGCACTTGTGCAAATAAACATCACTTACTTCAAAGACCTACTTGACAACTTCCATGCTGAAATTCCTGTGACCTACAGATTAGACCCAACTGTAATCCGTTCCCAGCTGTCTTGAGGTTTGGACCCAGCTTTCCAGTACCACTGCTCTGCCCGCTACCAAGTAGCTCTGGTTGGTGTGATAGGCCAGGGGGAGATCCATCCACAGCAACCCTGATCTGTAGGAAGAGGTCAGGGGTGCCAGCCCAGGTGCACCAGCAAGGGGGTAAACTAGTAAGGACAGTTACCCAGGAGGAACCCTGTTCTGGATGCCGGAAAGGAGTCCAGTGGTGGCAGCAGCTTAAGCCCCTCCTACTGTGGTTAGAGGGTGCATTTGGGATATAGAAAGGGAACGGTGGCACAGTAAGCCCAGCTGGTTCCCAGCAGCAACAGACAGGGTGGCATAGA
This sequence comes from Mixophyes fleayi, assembly GCF_038048845.1. NCBI lineage: Eukaryota > Metazoa > Chordata > Amphibia > Anura > Limnodynastidae > Mixophyes > Mixophyes fleayi. Next base: position 143,226,199 of record NC_134403.1, on the reverse strand, counting down.
CGGTCCCTCCTGTCACATAGACATTTTAAAAGAATGACATACTAGAATTCAGAGAAACAGACATCTTGACATTCAGATTGAGGTCACTTGTATGGGCTGAGGCTATTAAGGGGGCAATGCGAGGACCCACTGGCTGTATAATGTTTTTTAGGAAGGGTTCTACATTGTACAGCCCGTGGGTCCAAGCAAGTGACGTCAATCTGACTGTCGGGATGTCTGTTTCTGTGAATTCTGGTATGTCACTATTTAAAAATGTCTAATTTTACTCATGTTGGCAATTACATCTGTTGCTTTTAAAATATCGTTGAAACTGTTGTCAGCATTTAGATCTTTAGAATCGAGTACCCAACCCCTTTACAGGATATGTGGGAGACAGCAGCAAAAGTAGGTTCTGCATGAATTCTGCACTAGAACGGATCAGGGGAAGTGCTGCTGTTACTATTGCAGCCCCCACACATCAGGGAAAGGGACATATCTATCACCTACCAGGGGCAGGCCTAGACTTTATTTTTACGGGGTGTGATTTAGCATAGGCATGCCCCCTCCATTGTTAAAGGTAGGCTTGTGCTGCTGGGGGGGAGGGGAAGCGATCGCTCCGATCGCCCCCCCTGGATCCGCGACTGTCACAAACTCACCATGCTATCAGAAACCATGATCTTTTGCCCAATGCACCCTTCTGTTTACATTTGATTGGTTAGGGGACTGCAGGGTTGGGATTTAGGGTTGTTGTGGGATTGTTAGAACAAGCTGAGAGGACAGTGCCAGTGAGAGGTGGAAGGAAGGGGAGCGGATTGGTGACACAATGCAGTAAGGTGACCAATCTGCCCCTGGCGAGCACCCACATTAGTTTTCTGCCCCTGTTACTGCCCTGCATGTCTTGCACATTTCATGAATGAACATTACTACAGCTTTCTCACACTGACCAATCAGAGCAAAGTTGCTCTTTATAGAATAGAAGGTGACAGACAGCTTTGCCTGTCATTTGTGTTGCAGCAGTTCGTCAGCTTACATGTTTTTTTTTTAACCCAATGGATTGAAAGCTGGATGAAAGAAGAGGACCAAACATGGTTTTAGTGGAGCAAAAATCAGTAAAAATAAAGGTGTGTGTGTTTATTTCAGTGTATTTTTTTTGCAGGTGCACTACAGGTCCAGCTGGCCCTAGATGCCAGGACATGCTGGTGCTTGTAGATCTAGTGCACCAGCAAAAAAAAACCACATTTAAATAAATTAGCTCATTATCCTACAACCACCTCCTCAGAGGTTTGGGAGAGCCCTAATGCTTGACAGTTTTCCCTAGGGTGGAGAGCCTGCATTTTTTTTGTAGCCCAATATTCCTAAGGTATTCAGCCCCATGCCAGCTAGGGCTGGTTGACATTATGCCAGGGGGACCCCATGTTGTGGATTTCTCTGTTATATTGTCACCAGTCCATCCTCTTATAACCTTGCCGCTATTAGCCTAGTCTATGAGTGCTAGTGCACTTTTGGGTGGGGGGGGGGGGGGCACTTGTTTGAAAATTATTTAAACCAAACAAAAAAACACAATGCCGCTCATCTTGCACAATGGGTGAGCACCAACAAAAGATATGCCTCCTCATGGGTGTATCTCGACTTCTACATAGGTTGGAAGTATGTGAACATGCCTGGCCATTTACAGTACTTGCCGTATGTTGAAACGCCCCTTCCTTCTCCCGTTTCTCTTCTGTAAGCGTAAAGAGAAGTAAGTAGGTGTAAGAAAGATGAGGCAGCAGAGGGACTTACTCTTTCGTATTTTCCTGCGCGTGTGTAGTCCGGAAACGCGTATTTCATGTAAAAGATCCAACTTGCATCCAACTTTACATGAGGCCCATATTTTTAAGAAATAGTTGGTCAAAATCACTTTTATTATTATCAAAGACTAAAGTTGGTTATTTGTTTTCATACCCAAACACAGCGCACACCAATGATTTGTATACCGGAATGGTGATTATTGCTTGTTCCAAATTTCACATTTAATGTAGAATGTTTATTTTTATTTGGTAGATTCATGGGTGGGAAACCACACAATGGATATTAGAAAATCAAGTATGTGAGGTCAACCTCCTGAAATAGGATTGTCTGTTTAGAGTTGGCAGAAATGTGGTTAGTTTTGTTATTTGAAGGTTTTGCAAATATATACTTTTTACTACTCTTAGACCTGGTTTTAAAAACTGCACCCTATCCCACACTTGACTTGACCATTTTTTACTGGTAACACATGACTTCTGGAATTTCCATCTCCACCCATTACATGGTCTGTAAACAGGGTGTGTTATGAAAGAGAAGGCGAGAAAAAGGCCAATAGAGTGTTGCAACTTTCTATCGCACTATAAGGCGAATATATGCTTAAGTAATATATAACAAGTATAAAACATTTTATAGCTCATTAATTATTGTTAATACTATGTTACTCAGCAGCTTGCCTGGGGAAACCTAGGACATCAATTAATGCCAACATATAGGGAAATATAGCCTCTTGATTCTTTCATTTTTTTACACCATACAATAGAGGTACACGATCCATGAAATGATGCCTAAAATGAATGTAAACTGAGAGTAGCACAGACAGGTTATGTCTTTGCAAATGCTTCAAAATATGGAAAATTGCCTGGAATCTCTTACACATTTTGCAACCAGCATTTCTGATTTAGTATTTTGACCTTTTCCTATTCTTGATCACAGTTCTATCTGCCAAATCAAAAAATTAACCAAAAAAGTTTTCATTGGAATAGTACATAGGTTCCTAACAATAATGGGTTACATTCATCATTGTAATCCACTGTCTAGAAACATTTGTGACCTGTAGTCATACCTATTTGAAAAAATAATGTAAGCTATCCTGTTTCTGTCATTGGTGCCTTCTAAACATACCCTGTTGGTTCATATAAGTTTGATGCCTCTGTTTGAACGCAATAAACTATTAACAAAGAGAATGAAATAGATGAGTAAAAATGCATTATAATTTATTTCATATGCAATGTAAACATAAACACGTTCCGGCCGGATAAGAATAGATCTCCTAAGTTTGAGTAGCATTTAAGACAGGGTTGTCCAGCCCGCGGCTGGCGGCCCAGCATGCTTGTAAATGTGGCCCAGCAGGAGTTTTGGTTGTGGCAAGGGGGCAGCGCTGTTAATGGAAAAAAAAATCCTGCAAAAAAAGAAAAAGATAAGAAAATACTTACCTGGTGGTCACGCAGTCCCTCCTTGGTCTCCTCCTCCGTGCGGCGCTCGCAGTGAATGTCGGGGGCGTGATGTCATCACATCCGACATCCATTGCGGAGCACAGCACATAGGAGTCACCCGCGCGAACTATCAGCAGCAGTGAAACGGAAAAAACAAGAGAAGAGGATCAGAGAACAAGCCGATTAAAAGGTAAGTTAAGGTTTTTTTTTTCTTATTATTTCAAGGGACACTGACTAGTGCATAAACTCACCTGTCCTGGAGCATCACTGACTTTATCTTCCTGTCTTAATGACTGCTGTATTGAAGCCCTTCATAAAATGTTGTAACAATATCACTTAATGTTTGACAGCAGCCATTAGCATGTCATTGAAGCACTGAGCAACAACAAGGAGCATTAGCAATGTTTTCTATGTTTTTTTTGGATGATCAGCTATCATTAGTGCTAGTGTATTTTATGTGCGACCCATAACAACTTGTCACCTTCCAATGTGGCCTAGGGAAGCTAAAAGGTTGGACACCCCTGATTTAAGAGATCCTGAGGTAAGCACAGTGGCTTGCAATATAGTCAGGGAACTCAAGGTTCCTAGTACACTATAACAATCTTTGTTATTTCACCATTTTGGGAGGATGGGGGATTTCCCTCTATGTACATCCAGGTTCTCATTTGTGGCTGCACATACCATTTGCAGGGAAGCGCGACCTTACCCACCTTTTCTTTTTAGCAATAAACTATTACATTGTAGTAATAAAGTCTAAAGCAGTGGTGGTGGTGTCAGCTTCACAGAACTACACCTGCTGGGCCTCTCCTCTTGAATTCCAAACAAACTGCACAGCATCCACATCCGCAAAAGTGGACAAAGTTAAGCTCTGGCTTTGTAATAGTGTACACCTATGTACACACATGGTGCGCCACCAGGCAGAAAAAGCATATAAAGAAACAATTATTTTGCACTGCACTTCCTCATCAATATTCCCCTCACTTTACCAATGTAGATAAACCAGACCTGAGCCAGGGATGCAACTAAGTATGCACAAATAAGCGCACTTGTGTATGATGAAAAACTATGCACACCCAAATGTTTTTGCATGTTCGTAAATTATTTTTATTGTCCAGACAAAAGTGATTGTATTTATAACCCAACCAGACTCAAGAGCACAAAGGCAAGAAGAAATGTGCAAAAATGGGTCTTGGACTGCACTACTTTGTATATGTTTAACATAAATGAGACTCTGTTTATATAGCTCAAGGGTTCTGAACTTAGCAATGTTTGTATCCTGTCTCTCTAAAGAGACAAGAGTTTGTGTTACAGTTACAATTTTATTACTGTAAAAAATGCTGATATATTGCCAATAACAGTTCAAAATAATAAGGCTGGTAGCCATGGAATATGATTTGACTGCTGAGGAAATCACAAAATGAATTATTGTCTAGATGACAGTACCACAAAGTTCAGGAAAATAAAAGCCTTCAATAAAAGTACTCGCAGTACACTGCCTGTTTAATCATACCAAACATTTTGTACCTGGTGGTGTTCCAGAAGTGCCATGTCCCAATGCCCACTGTGTTAACAAACCTGTAGTATCATGGGTCCTGGAATTTGGGCCAAATATGACATATGAGACTTGGGAGTTCATTATTATATGTACAATATCATGAAGCCTGTCATGCCCTGCAGATAGCCACCACTTTGCTTCTGTGATTATCACAGTCCTTAATTGAGTATTGCCCATGAATGACATGAAAAGTAGTTCATTTGTTTATATTAAACTTTTACCAAAGCAAAAACCCATATGTAATATTTGCAATATTCTAGGCACACACCTAGAGGAGTTTTCAGTTGCCCAGACCCCCCCACCCCTTGCAAACTAGAGTTCTTTGCTGAACAGGCAGTGTGTTTACTGTGTACCCTGGCAGCTGAAGCTGTGCTGGGCTCATAATGAAGGTGTGTCAGGATTCCTAGTATGAATCACCACGGATAGTAATGTGAAATAGAACAAAGTGGTTTATTTTCATACAGGTAAAACTGAGATGCAGTTAATAATAAGACAAATAACTCAAGTCCACAGAAACATTGAAAACAGGATCCCAGGATACCCAGGTAGTTAAGGGACGGGAGCACTGGATACCTGTAAGCAGCTTAGGCTAGGTAGCTGGAGACTCTGGTATTCCAAGTTATACTGTTGTTAAAGTTGAATATATAATAATAAATACAGTTTATTGTGTGCAACCCTGTCACGAACGCCCAGCCTGTCCCCGATACAGCAATCTGAACAACTGGCTGTGACTGGCGTCACCTTAGTCACTTAGCAATGAATACACATTTTCTGCCACCACAAAGGATTTATTATGGTGTCCTTACATTCACCAAAACCACTTATTAACATTTCACACTTAATCACATACTCATGTAGCATGTACGTCCCTGGGCTTCGTAAGTTCACAAAGAATCACAGAGAACACACTAGATTAAATTTATGTGATCTAAAAAATGTTTCCAAGGCTTAGTTACAAAAAGTTTATTACAAGACATACAATAAGTTGCACAAATAAGTTTCAGAAATAAAATAGGAAATAAAACCAGAGTCACTACTTACTAGTTATGATTTGGTGTGTGTGAGGGAACACAATTGAGAAATATGAGACATTTCAGTCTTGATAGACCCCCCTCATGAAAATGCACAATGTAATGTCTAATGCAGAAGATTTTAAACCCTTCTTACAGGCTCTTCACCCCCCACCTTAGGAATTACATTTTCAATTAGGTCAGATTGATTCCCAAAATGACACAGAGCATTCCGAAGTGAGTTATGGATGTCCTGAGATCTGGAATGTTCACAGGTCCTGCGTTCTCTCCTCTGCTCATTTGAGTGGTTAGATGCTTTACAACTTTGGGGCTTCAAACTCCTCCGCGATGCTGATCTCCCCAGGCCTGGCTCATTTCAAAAGATTATTGACACCTGCATATGTTCAGACTCATGTCATTTAGCAAAGCACACGTTGAGATTACATTACAAAGTTACATACAATATACATTGTCATACCTGAATATTAAGGGAAAATAATAATAGTACATAATCATCACAAACCCGATTTGCAATATTATTATATATACACTATGGTCAAAACTATTCGGACACTTGACCATTACACCAACAGGGACTGTAATGACATTGTATGTAAATACATATACTTTAATATGGAGTCCCCCTTTGCAGCAATAATAACTTCCACCTTTATTGGAAGGCTCTCCACAAGATGTTGGAGTGTTTCTGTGGGAATTTGTGCCTAATTATTTTGTAGAGCATTTATGAGGTCAGGTACTGATGTTGGATGAGAAGGCCTGGCTCGCAATCTCCACTCCAGTTCATCCCAAAGGTGTTCAATGGGGTTGAGGTCAGAGCTTTGTACGAGCCAGTCAAGTTCTTCCACACTGAGCTCAAACTATGTCTTTGTAGTCCTTGCTTTGTGTACTGGGGCACAGTCATGTTGGATTAGAAAAGAGCATTTCCCAAACTGTTGCCACAAATTTGGAAGCATAGCATTGTCCAAAATCACTTGGTATGCTGAAACATTAAGATTGCCCGTCACTACAGATGAGGGGCCTAGCTCAAACTCTGAAAAACAGCCCCATATCATTATCCCTCCTCCACCAAACTTCACAGTTGGCATAATGCGGCCAGGCTGGTAATGTTCTCCAACCATCCGCCAAACCCAGACTTGCCCATCTGACTGCCGAACAGAGAAGCGTGAGTCATCACTCTACAGAACACATTTCCACTGCTCCACAGTCCAGTGTCAGTGTGCTTTACACCACTCTATCCGACACTTGGCATTGGTTTTGCTGATGTGAGGCTTGCATGCAGCTGCTCGGCCATGTAAACCCATTCCATTAAGCTCCCGCCACACAGTTTTTGTGCTTATATTAATGCCAGTAGAAGTTCGGAACTCTGCAGCTATGGAATCAGCAGAGCATTGGCGACTTTTACGCACCATGCCCCTTAGTAATTTTTGACCCAGCTGTGTGATTTTACATGGTCTTCAACTTTGTGGCTCAGTTGCTGTTGTTCCTAAACGCTTCCATTTTTTAATAATAGCATGGAATAGGGATGAAATTTCACAAACCATCTTATTGCAAAGGTAGCATAATATCATAGTACCAGTAGTCACTGAGCTCTTCAGAATGACCTATTTTGTATCACAAACATTTATAAATGGAGACTGCATGGCTGGGTTCTTGATTTTATACACCTCTGGCAATGAGTCTGAATGAACACCTCAATAATCAATAATTATACAGGTATGACCAAATACTTTTGTCCATATAGTGTATATTATTGTCAATATATATATATATATATATATATATATATATATATATATTGTGGCAAGAGCCGCTACTGCAGAAGCACACGCGAACAACTTCTTCCTTTTTATGCAGTTTTATTGTCAGGATGGTAAATGTTTTGACACCGTACAGTTTTCACAGCACTTTTTTGGAGACCCTAAACGCTGGCTAGACTTGGCTCAGCTCTCTCTCAGGACCAGCCAGCTTACCCAGCGTTGGTCTCAGTGAACAAATAATACAAACAAGCTTTTATACCTGATACTCCTCCCCCAGCCTTAGCTTGATGGACAGGTGACACACCCACCTTCTCTTTAAAAAGGAAACGCCCATCCCTGGCTCTGTTTGCACAAACAGACCCTCCCTGTCTGTTTGCTGAGAGAAAGGATTTCAAATCATGTAAGTTTAACCAAACTTAAAGATTGCTTTTCATACATAAGTCTTCACATTCAATCTAGGTGCATTACTGCACAAATGTTTTACTCTACTTCCTTGCTTTCTCTGCATATTACCAGCTAAATGCCTCCTTTTGTTACAATATATATATATATTTCTAAAATAAAGCAAAAGCAAGGCGCCTCATAGTGTAATATTAAATTGCCTGGGAATTTGGATGAGAGGCTTTTCTTCCTCCCTAAGTGTTATCTTAATATATTTTTCAGTCTCACTGAGTGGTGACTCTGTGTGGAAGGGATTGGGTCTTCTATCTTCACAAGGTGCAGCAGGGACTATACAGAAGCATTACACTATTATTACCTATTTCTGCGTTATTCCTACATGGTTTTGGTGAGATCCAAAGGAACATCTCGATTAAGGCGAGGATCTACCATTTAACAAGGCCATTTGTCAAGTCATATCTGGTACGCATATATTCCACCTTTTGGGTTCTAATACACCTAATATATTACACTATGAGGCGCCTTGCTTTTGCTTTATTTTAGAAATAGTTTCTTCCGGACCAACCATCTGGTATCTGGCTCTATCGGCTGCCGCTCACACAAGAGAGAAGTGCATGGTGGACTTTATGAGACACTAAGGGCTAGATTTACTAAGCTGCGGGTTTGAAAAAGTGGGGATGTTGCATATAGCAACCAATCAGATTCTTAGTAAATCTAGCCCTAATTCATTGTAAACTGGTTATGTGACCTCTGTGATGACATCATTTTGTTTAAACACAACCACTATTTGTTAGGGCTCACGACCACCAAGAGGAGCTTTTAGAACTATAGTATTGAGGTCTTCACCTTTAGCAGCCGCCTTTCCCGTAGAGCTTTATATGCTCACAGGTACTTGGACGTCCCCAGGTCTTAAGCTCAGTGTAATAAAAGCTTGTCTATGATGGCTGTAGTGCAGGTGGAACCGGAGCGGATGGTCAGAGGCAGGCTGAGGTCAGGGGTCCGTAGGAGATAGGCAAATCGGTATCCAAGCAAGGGTCAGGGGTCCGTAGTAGATAGGCAAATTGGTATCCAAGCAGGGGCCAGGATCACAAGTTAAACAGCAGAGTCCGGTATTCAAGCATAAAGGTCAGGGCAACAGGCAAACAGGCAAAGTCTAAGATACAGACAAGTGTCACAACAGAAGATCAGGCAAACAGGAGTCCAACAGCAGGTCAGCAACAGCACAGGACTGCAAACGATGTAACCGGAAGAGAGGCTCAGTCCTCCCTGCCTTAAATACCCAGAGCAGCCAATAGGAGAAGAGAAGCAGAGGCTACCCTAATCAGCCCCAGGAGGCTTATAATGAATTAATCATTATTGTGCACATGCCCGGCTAATTCCCCCACCGGGACTCGGCTTTTTGACAGGACGGTGTCTGGTCTTTGCCCTAGCAATGGAAGCCGGAAGTCACACACCGGTCATCAAGGAGACGGCCGGGACACAGGGGGCAGAGTAAAGCAAGCCGCGGCGGCTATGGATTCCGCCTCGGCTCATAACACTATTGTTAAAGGTTTATAAATTTGCCTGCAACCAAATCTTAGTCTCTCTTTCTGCCAGGAAAATGAAGAGGCAGTTTGTATGAAACCTGTGCTGTGAATTTTACTGTTTGCTCTATCTGAAATTGTAACAAGTAAACATCTTTTTACTTCAACATCTACATTTGGTAAAGACAATATAGATTTATTTTAAAAATGAATTCAATACTATGGGCTGTAGATATTGAATATCTGGTTTGCCAGATAAAGCAGAGAAGCTGGATTCTCTGGTTTTCCAAGTTATACTGTGGACTGTAGATACTGGATGTTTGATTTGCCAGATAAAGCAGAGAAGCTGGAGACTCTGATTTTCCACGTTTAACAGTGGATTGCAGATATTACAGGTGAAGTCCAGGCACAAAGAGACTGGCTTACCAGGTAGTAGCGATATTCTGCATGCAGGCTCAGGTAGTATGGAAAGACGAGTTAGACAAAGGAGGGTCAGGTACCAGAAGATTAACAGTGATTCCAGGGAGTCAATACCAAGAAGTTAGTCAGGATCAGAACACAGGAGTTACACTGAGTAATCAACAGCAGCAAAAACAATTGATGAACTGGCACAGGGTGCAGGGAAAGGCAGTCTCTTAAAGGCCAGCCACAGATGATTAGGTTCCTGATGTAATAATGGAAGCTTAGCAATGAGCGGACAGGATCTGCAAAAAACAAAGCAGCATCCACAGGGGTGATGCTGCTGCAAACAGAGGCAAATCATGACATGATGAAGACAACAGTTGGCATCTGGGTTGCTGCACAGAACAAATAGAATATGAACTCATACCTGACTGCCTCACCCATGCACCTCAGTCTTCACTTTATTATAGATTTCTAAGGTGCCACAGTGCTCTGCAGCAGGGGCGGGCTGGCCCGGGGGCAGGGGGGCAGCGTCCTCTCCCTCTTCTGAGTCATGGCGGCGTCGCTGTCGCTTGACAGTCGGGGTGGGGAATTCAAATCTGCACACTACTAAAGACCTGCTGGGCAGCGTCAGAGCAACTTCCTATGTTCCCTGACTTGGTGATTCCTCGTGATTCTCCGTGTACCTGCTTTCCTTGTTGACTGCTCAGATTATTCTCCACTCCAAGTGTACCAGACCCAGGCTTGCTGACTACGTATTGTAACAAAAGGAGGCATTTAGCTGGCAATATGCAGAGAAAGCAGGGAAGTAGAGTAAAACATTGGCACAGTTATGTACCTAGGTGGAGATTAAACCAGCTAAAAACATATGTGTAGTAAAAGTTGGTTTACTTACAAGATTTAAAAAGCTGCTTCCTCTCAGCAAACAGACAAGGTGTATCTGAAAGCCTAAACAGAGCCAGGGATGGGCGTGTCCTTTTTAAAGAGAAGGTGGGTGTGTCATCTGTCCATCAAGCTAGGCCTGTGGGAGGAGTGTCAGGTATAAAACCCTGCTTGTTTTATTGTTCAGAACGCTGGGATAGCTGGCTGATCTTGACAGAGAGCTGGACTATGTATAGTAAGCGTTTAGGGTCTCCATAATTGCTGTGCAAGTATACGGTGTCAAACAATTATTACCATCCTGACAATTATTACCATCCTGACAATAAAGAACCATAAAAAGGAAGAAGTTGTTCGCGTGGGCTTCACCAGTAGCGGGCTCTTGCCACAAGTGGTGTCAGGAGTGGGATGCTCCGGGAAGCAAGTTTCCGCTACCCAACCCGCGCAGACGTCAACATGGAGGAAGTACTGAGAACCCTCGTGAATGTGGCCGCTGCGCAGCAACAGCAGCAAGCTCAGATGCTACAAGTCGCCGAGGCACAGGTGGAAAACACAAGGCTCTTAAGAGAAGAGTTAAGCCAGGTGAGACATGACAGAAATGAACCACCTGGTCCTGTTCTCCTGAAAATGTCGCCAGGTGATGACATAGAAGCATATCTGGTGTCCTTTGAGAGACTTGCAAAAAGGGCAAAATGGCCTCCTAAAGATTGGGCTGAGAGACTGGCGCCATATCTGACTGGTGAAGCTCAGCGAGCTTATATGGATCTAGATGAGGAACGGGCCTCTGATTATTCGTGCCTAAAGTCTGAGATATTGGCTCGAATTGGAGTTTCCGGGCCAGGCTGAGCCCAGCGCTATCACCAATGGCGCTATGATAAAGAAAAACCGGTCAGAGCACAAGTGGCTGAGCTTTCTAAAATTTTAAAGAAATGGCTGCAGCCTGAGGAGAATTCGCCTTCTCGGATTATTGAAGTTCTGGCGATAGATCACTGCATCCGGGGGCTGAACCGCGATTTGCAAAGGTGGGTTCTACAATCAGACCCACAAACTTATGAAGAGCTTGCCACCGTGGTAGAAAGGTTTTGTGCGCTACAGCAAATGACTAAAGAACCTGCATTTGTGCCAAAGCCGCTGCCACGCCAAAAGCCAGGTTTGACTATCCTTGCCACAGGGCCCAATGGCAAAACTGCCACGGACAAAGGGCCAGGTGCAAAGCTGTCTAATCTGAAGTGTTTTCAATGTGGTGAGCCAGGCCACTTTAAGGCAGAGTGTCCTAAACTACAGGAACCCATGGACTGTTCTGTGGCACATATTGGGCCTGCATTTCCAAGCTGTTTTACCATGAGTCCCACATCAGGAAGTCCTTGTTTGTTCCGGGTGACTGTGCTAATCAACCAAAACCTTGTTCTGGCCTTGGTTGACTCAGGGAGTGAACTCTCATTGGTTTCTAGCTCTGCCTTACCCGAAACCATAACTTCTCGGTTGCCCAAGGTGAAGGTTCTTCGCGTACATGGCACCACAGAGGAGTATGAAAGAACAATACTACCAGTCACACTCAAAGACAAAACTGTTATGGTGGTAGCTGCCATAGCACCTAAACTCCCATATCCACTCATTTTGGGGCGAGACTTCCCACTGTTTAATGATGTCTTCGGTGAGCGGATCCGGCCGGACATGCCGGCAACTGATGCAACGGTCGGAAGCCCGGTCTTAAAGGAACCGCCTAAGAATCCACAGCATCTGGACATCGATCTTTTGGAACCGCCAAACCGGAATGCCATCCTGGGAGTCACACCAGGAGTTCCACAAAAGCATCCACCTGTGGGGAAACATGGACAGTCCAAACTAGCATTGGTCGGTGATGTCGCAGATGAGCCCACCCCGCCTGTCAGTGAGGATACGGACTGGTCCGCAATACCAATTTTGTTTCCTTTGCAGGACTTTGCTCGAGACCAACTTAATGATGCCACTTTGGAACATGCCTTTAAAAGTGTGACTGAGGTAAATGGGGTAGCGAAAGCCGCCCAGCCCGCAGAAGGTATACCATATTTTATTGTTAAAAATAATTTCTTGTATAGAGTTGCTACTGTGCAGGGGGAAAAAGTAGAACAATTAATGGTTCCTCAGGTCCATGTACCTCTAGTGTTAAAAGCAGCACATACACATGTCTGTGGGGGACACCTAGGGGAGGATAAAACATGGGAACGAGTTCTGCTTAGGTTTTACTGGTCCGGTGTACACATGGCAGTGAAAAAGTATTGCCGGTCCTGTACCATTTGTCAGAGAACCTGTCCCAAACCCATGTACAGGGCACCTCTCATTCCAATTCCAATAGTACAAGTTCCCTTTGAACGGATAGCTATGGACCTTGTGGGGCCACTGGAAAAATCAGCACGTGGGCACCAATATATACTAGTGGTGCTTGACTATGCAACCAGGTATCCAGAGGCAATTCCCCTGCGAAACATAAAGTCCAGCACCATAGCTAAAGAACTTGTATTGATGTTTACACGCTTGGGAATACCCAAAGAAATTCTCACAGACCAGGGTACTCCATTCATGTCTAAACTGATGAAGGACATGTGCCAGTTGCTAGGGGTTACGGCGCTTCACACCTCTGTATACCATCCACAAACAGATGGCTTGGTGGAACGCTTTAACCACACATTAAAGCACATGCTCAGGAAAGCAGTGGCTCAAGAGAAAAAAGATTGGGACACTCTTATTCCCTATTTGATGTTTGCCATCCGTGAGGTACCTCAAGCTTCAACAGGGTTAAGCCCCTTTGAGTTATTGTTTGGGAGACAGCCCTGGGGTATCTTAGATATGTTAAAAGAAGGCTGGGAGCAACAAGGTCCCAGGGAGCCAAATCTGGTACAATTTGTGTCCCAAATGTATGAGAGGCTAGGAAAGATAGGGCCCATTGTGCAGCAACATGTAAAAGAGGCTCAGGAACGACAGAAGAAAAGTTATGACAAAAGTGCTGTTCGATCTTTCAAGCCTGGGGACAAGGTCCTAGTCCTGGTTCCTACCCAGGAAAGCAAACTTTTCGCCCATTGGCAGGGTCCATATGAAGTTCTAGAGGCTGTCGGTCCTGTCAATTACAGAGTCCGCCAGTTAGGTAGGAGAAGGGAGGAGCAAATATACCATGTTAACCTCCTTAAACCCTGGCATGATGAGGAAACCTCTCCTCAGGTAGTGAGTACTGCCATTGAAAAGTCTGAAGTGCCCATAGAGCCAGCCTTGTCCATTCAGCAGAGACAACAGACTGAAGAAATGATTCGCCGGAACAGGGATGTCTTCTCTTCCATTCCTGGGCGCACTACCTTAATCGAACACGACATTGTCATTGCGCCAGGAGTCATTTTCAAGCAGAAGTCATATCGTATTCCAGAAGCCAGACGGGTGGACGTGAGAAAGGCGGTCGAGAAGATGCTCCAGTTAGATGTAATTGAAGAGACCAATAGTGAATGGAATAGTCCCATTGTGCTTGTCCCGAAACCCAATGGGACAATTAGGTTCTGCAATGACTTTAGGCGCCTAAACAGTATGTCGCAGTTTGATGCCTATCCGATGCCACGTGTGGATGAACTAGTGGAAAATCTTGCTGGTAGCAATTATTTGACAACCCTTGATCTAACAAAGGGTTATTGGCAAGTTCCCCTGACTTCCACAGCCAAGCCAAAGACTACATTTTCCACCCCTGATGGTCTCTATCAATATAAAGTCCTACCCTTTGGGTTGCATGGGGCACCTGCCACCTTCCAAAGGGCCATGAATAAATTGCTACGACCTCACACAGCTTATGCAGCCGCTTACTTGGACGACATAGTGATTTATACGCCAGACTGGGGATCACATTTAGCCAAAGTTGAGGCGGTCTTAGCTTCATTAAGGTCAGCAGGGTTAACAGCTAACCCAGAGAAATGTGCCATAGCCATGAGAGAAGCCAAATATTTGGGGTACATTGTTGGTCAAGGGCATGTAAAATCCCAGCTAGACAAAGTGGAGGCAGTCAAAAATTGGGCAAGACCAGAAAAAAAGTCGCAGTTAAGAACCTTTCTAGGCTTAGTAGGTTACTACAGGCGGTTTGTAAGCCACTTCGCCACTAGAGCTGCTCCACTTACGGACATGTTAAAAAAAAGTTGTCCAGATAGATTAACCTGGTCTGACTCTGCAGAAACCGCCTGGTCTGATCTTCGGTTAGCTCTTTGTTCCTCTCCAGTTCTACAAGCATCGGATTTTACCCGGAGGTTCTACCTCCAAATGGATGCTTCTGGTGTTGGCTTAGGTGCAGTCTTGTCACAGGAGAAGAATGGAGTAGAAAATCCTGTCCTGTACCTAAGTCGTAAGTTGCTTCCAAGGGAACAAAAATATGCCACCGTGGAGAAAGAATGTCTTGCCATAAAATGGGCTACAGAAGCTCTGCACTATTATCTTCTAGGCAGATAGTTCACCCTAATAACAGACCATGCACCATTAAGATGGATGCAGAACAACCGGGAGGTAAATGCCCGCTGGTTCTTGGCACTACAACCTTTCAAGTTCTCAGTTGAACATAGACCTGGGATTCTACACAAAAATGCTGATGCGTTGTAACGGAAATATGCGCTCCTCGCGAAGTCCGCGTCCCCCTACTTGGAAACGCTAGGAGGAGGGATATGTAACAAAAGGAGGCATTTAGCTGGCAATATGCAGAGAAAGCAGGGAAGTAGAGTAAAACATTGGCACAGTTATGTACCTAGGTGGAGATTAAACCAGGTAAAAATATATGTGTAGTAAAAGTTGGTTTACTTACAAGATTTAAAAAGCTGCTTCCTCTCAGCAAACAGACAAGGTGTATCTGAAAATCTAAACAGAAGGCCTGTGGGAGGAGTGGGAGGAGTGTCAGGTATAAAACCCTGCTTGTTTTATTGTTCAGAGAGATCAACGCATGGGATAGCTGGCTGATCTTGACAGAGAGCTGAACTATGTATAGTAAGCGTTTAGGGTCTCCATAATTGTTGTGCAAGTATACGGTGTCAAACAATTATTACCATCCTGACAATAAAGAAGCATAAAAAGGAAGACGTTGTACGCGTGTGCTTCACCAGTAGCGGGCTCTTGCCACAGTATATATCTCCGCTCCAAGTGTACCAGACCCAGGCTTGCTGACTACGTATATATCTCCGCTCCAAGTGTACCAGACCCAGGCTTGCTGACTACGTATATATCTCCGCTCGAAGTGTACCAGACCCAGGCTTGCTGACTACGTATCTATCTCCACTCCAAGTGTACAAGACCCCGGCTATCCTGATACTACTATCCAGTTCCAGTGTATCGTGGGCTACCTCCCATCCTTACCTCTAGAGGCAGACCCGTGGACCGCGACCTGCGATCCTCCGCAGCAAAGCCCATCCCGCCTTGCGGCGGTTCTTGGTGAACACCAGGGGGTTCGTTAGACTCCGCACCACCGGCCGGCCAGCGCTGATCTAGAGTAAGGCAAGTACTCCATATTTATACCTACATTCTGCATTGTTGTACACGTTACATAATTGTTACAGCAATGCAGACAAAATAACTGCAGACACGATAACAAAGGGTATATTTTGATATGAGATTTGAAATATATGAAGGAGTGTTGTTGTTGAGGGCTTTGTAGATAAGGGTGAGTAATTTGAATTAGATTCTGGAGGACACAGGGAGCCAGTGTAGGGATTTGCAGAGTGGTGCAGCAGATATAAGAGGAAGATCAGTCTCGCAGCAGCTTTTAGGATTTATTGAAGTGTGGATATATGGGTGTCGGAAATGCCAGCTAGCTGTTACGAGCCGCGGAGACTCGTCTCCTGGTCCTGCTTGCGTCCTGGCCGTCACCTTGACGACCGGGACGTCACCTTCGCTTCCTGGTCGGCCGTTGCCAAGGCAATGGTCCGACGCTGATAATATAGAGCTGCGTCCCGGCGGTACTAGTGGCCGGGCGCATGCGCGTAATTTAACACAGCCTGTGGGCTGATTAATGCAATTATCATGGGGGCTGTGTGAGAATCAGAGCTAGGCTCTGATTGGTGGCTTGTGGTATTTAGGGCAGTGAGGTCTGCAGCCTCACTGCCGGTTATAGCGTTCTGTCCTCAGTTCTGCTGCCTGCTTGTGTTATCCATTTTGGTTCCTGCTACCTTGGATTTGACTACCCGTGTTTTGACCCCTGCTTGTTATTGGATCTGTGACCCTTCTCTTCTGACCTTGACCTTTTGCCTGGAATTCGGATTTTGCTTCTCTGCCTGTGAGTTTGACCCTTCGCTTGCCTTTGGATATTGAATCTGTGCCTGTGACCTTTTGACCTAGGATTCTTCTCATACTACTGTCCACCAATCACTCCACTCCTGGGAACTCCTTTAAGTCAGTATACGTTTCTCGACCCTTGGTCGGCCCGCAGCCCAGTCTGTCCCCACCACTAGGGGCTCCAGCGAACACCTGGCCTTCTGAGTAGTTCCCGAGTTTCACTGTACTGACTTGGGAGTTCCTAACATTATAACCGGCCAAGGAAGATTGGTATCATACGGCCATGGATGGAGAAGAATCGAATCTGTCTCCAGCCCAGATTCTGGCCAACCAGATACAGGCGGTTTTTCCAAGTGGTGCAGACGTTATCCCAGCGTCTGGCAGTCCAAGAAGGGGTTTCTAGAGACCGGCAGCTCCAGCAAGTTCCCGCTGGTGACACACCGGAGCCTAAAATGAATTTGCCTGACCGGTTCTCTGGAAGCAGGCCAGCCTTCCGTAATTTCAAAGAGAGCTGCAAATTGTACTTCCGTCTGAAACCACGTTCCTCTGGTTCCGAACAGCAGAGGGTAGGGATCATCATCTCATTGCTCCAGGGCGACCCACAGTCTTGGGCCTTCTCCTTGCCTTCTACAAGTCCAGCCTTACAGTCTGTGGATGCCTTCTTTCAAGCTTTGGGGCTATTGTATGATGACCCGGACAGGGTAGCCTCAGCTGAAGCTCATCTCCGTACGCTAAGGCAAGGACGTCGCTCAGCGGAAGAGTATTGTGCGGAATTTCGGCGATGGTCCACTGATAGCGCCTGGAACGACCCAGCATTGCGAAGCCAATTTCGCTTAGGACTTACTGAGCAGATTAAGGATTCCTTAGTTCAGTATCCGATGTCCGACACGCTGGAGAACCTGATGCAACTTGTCATAAAAATTGATCGTCTGATCAGAGAGAGAAAGGCTGAACGGGAGTCCGCTGCTCCGATGGACGTTTTCACAAGCTCTGATAACACTTTGCCCGATTCCTCTGAACCTATGCAATTGGGCGCTTATCGCTTGCCTCCGGAGGAACGCTCCAGAAGACGCTCACTAGGTTTGTGTATGTATTGTGGTCAACCAGGCCACTTAGTCCGTTCATGTCCCAGCAAGCCGGGAAACTCCAAAGCCTAAGTGCAGGTGAAGAGGTGCGCTTGGGTCTTCAGATTACCTCTTCAGACAATTCCTTATTAGTCCCTGGACGTCTAACTTTCCGTGAGAAATCCATGGACTTGAAAGCTTTTCTTGACAGTGGTGTGGCTGGTAATTTCCTGGATATGCATTTGGCTCAGACACTTGATATTCCACATATCAGGTTAGAATCATGCATCACCACATGCCTGGGGGAAGGATTCTCGCCAGGACTCCAATGGTTCGGTTGTCTGTAGGAGTCCTCCATACGGAGGAGCTCTCCTTTTATCTCATCTCTTGTCCCTCTGCTCCTTTGATATTGGGGTATCCATGGCTTCGCAGTCATAACCCCCTTATTGATTGGAAAACAGGGGAGATTGTCCATTGGAGTCCCGGGTGCTCTATGTCCTGCTTAACCTTGCCTCTTAGAATTATGCAGCCTACTCCAGAATTGTTGCCGGTACCCTATCAGGACTTCAGTGATGTCTTTTGCAAGAAGAAAGCTGATTCACTTCCACCACACCGGGAATACGACTGCGCCATTGAATTGGTACCCGGTTCTAAGTTGCCCAAAGGGCGTTTATATTCATTATCCCTTCCTGAAACTCAGGCCATGGAATTATACGTAAAAGAAAACCTGGAGAAAGGGTTCATCCGCCCTTCTAAGTCTCCGGTTGGCGCAGGTTGTTTTTTCGTTTCTAAAAAAGATGGCAGCCTGAGGCCTTGCATCGATTTCCGTGGACTAAATAGTATCACGATTAAGAATATGTATCCGTTACCCTTGATCTCTGTTCTGTTCGATCAATTAAAGACAGCTACTGTATTCTCTAAAATTGACCTCCGAGGGGCCTACAATCTTATCCGAATCAGGAAGGGGGATGAGTGGAAAACTGCCTTTAATACCCACTCGGGACATTAAGAATATCTCGTAATGCCATTCGGTTTGTGCAACGCTCCGGCAGTCTTTCAGGATCTGATTAACAATGTACTACGTGAGTTCTTGGGAAAAACAGTGGTTGTTTATTTGGATGACATCTTAATTTATTCTGAATCCCTATCTCAGCATCGTCAGCACGTCCGCCAGGTTTTATTGAGATTGTGTGAACATCATCTGTATGCAAAACCGGAGAAATGCGAATTTGAGGTGTCCACAGTGGCATTCCTGGGTTATATTATCTCCTCATCAGGATTCGCTATGGATCCCGCCAAGGTGCATGCAATTCAGGATTGGGTCCTGTCTACTAACTTGAAGGCGATCCAAAGATTCCTTGGCTTCGCCAATTATTACCGTAGGTTTATTGGCTCATTCTCCTCGTTAGTGACTCCTATCACTGCCCTCACTCGCAAAGGATCAAACCCAGCGGAGTGGTCCGCAGAAGCACTGGCGAGTTTTTCAGCTTTCAAAGCTGCATTCATTTCCGCCCCAGTCCTTAGACACCCTGACCCAGGACTTCCGTTTATTGTGGAGGTGGATGCTTCGGATGTCAGTGCTGGTGCCATCCTCTCTCAGAAAGACTCACAGAGTAAAAAACTACATCCTTGTGCATTTTTCTCGAGAAAATTTCTGCCAGCGGAATGTAATTATGACGTTGGAAACCGTGAACTATTGGCTGTTAAGTTGGCATTGGAGGAATGGCGACATTGGTTGGAGGGGGCTGCACACACCATTACCATCTTCACAGACCATAAAAACCTCCAATATATTCAGACTGCAAAAACTCTGAATCCCAGGCAGGCTTGCTGGGCCCTATTCTTCACCAGATTTAGGTTCATCATCACATTTCGTCCAGGTGCAAAAAATGTTAAGGTTGATTCTTTGTCCCGAAGTTTTTTGGCTCAGCATCCCCAAACTCCTGACTCGCAGTCTATTATTCCTTCCACTTCAATTCATCTCGGACTCACCCAGGATCTGGGAGCCACTATCCAACACTTCCAGAAAATTGCTCCCGTTCAGACACCTCTCAACAAGTTATTTGTCCCGGTTCATCTAAGGAGACCTGTCCTCATAGAGGGTCACAACAACCGCTCTGCTGGTCATCCGGGAATTCGTAAGACTATTGAAATCCTTTCTCGCTGGCTTTGGTGGCCCACCTTATCGGATGACGTGGAGACTTACGTTCGTGCCTGTCCTGAGTGTGCTAGAAACAAATCTGCTAGGAACCGTCCTGCTGGTCTACTGCTACCCTTGCCTGCTCCAAGCAGACCTTGGTCCCATCTTTCGATGGATTTTATTGTTGACCTTCCAGTATCTGCAAGCCATAACACCATTTGGGTAGTCGTGGACTGATTCAGTAAGATGGCACATTTTATTTCCTTACCCAAACTACCGGATGCCAGGACTTTGGCTACCTTGTTCCTGACCCACATCTTTCGTCTCCATGGTCTTCCTGAAGACATCGTCTCGGACAGAGGATCTCAGTTTATTGCACGATTCTGGAGATCTTTTTGTAGGTACATTGGGATCACTATCAGTTTGTCCTCAGCGTATCACCCGCAGTCGAATGGACAGACAGAAAGAACCAACCAGTCCTTGGAACAGTTATTACGCATCTATGTTTCAAAATTTCATGATAACTGGTCCTCTCTCTTGCCCTGGGCGGAATTCGCTTACAACAATTCCTGCTATTCCACAATACACACATCTCCGTTCTTCTGCAACCTTGGATTTCACCCGAAGTCTAACTCTTTCTCTACTGCTGTTCCCAGGGGGGATTCTGGAATACCTGCCTTTACGGCTAGGTTGAGATCTATCTGGAAAAAGTTGCACTCTGCCCTGGGTCAAGCCTTGCAAAAATCCAAGGCTTTCGCTGACCGCCATTGTGTGCCATGTTCTCTGAAGGTGGGAGATCGAGTTTGGTTGTCCACACGGAACATCAAGTTGAGGCAACCTTGCAAGAAACTGGGGCCCCGATACATTGGACCATTTTCAATTGAGAAAAAGATAAATCCGGTGGCTTTCAGGTTGAAACTTCCACCGTCTTTAAAAATACCATCTACTTTCCATTGTTCGCTTCTGAAGAAAGTCGCTGCTCTCAGCAGATTCAGTCAGCCTTCCTCTAGCAGGCCCCGGCCGTTGGATGTGAATGGAGACCAGGAATATATCATTGAAAGAATCCTTGACTCAAGGAGAGTCCAAGGCCAAGTTCAGTTTCTGGTGCACTGGAAGGGTTATGGCCCTGAGGAGCGATGCTGGATACCGCGGAGGCGTCTCCATGCTGGGAGACTCATTAGAGAATTTTTCAGGAAGTTTTCTACTAAACCGGGGTGTCGGGGTTCCTTAACCCCTCCTCAAGGGGGGGAGTACTGTTATGAGCCGCGGCGGCTCGTCTCCTGGTCCTGCTTGCGTCCCGGCCGTCACCTTGACGACCGGGACGTCACTTCCGCTTCCTGGTCGGCCGTTGCCAAGGCAACGGTCCGACGCTGATAATATAGCGCTGCGTCCCGGCGGTACTAGTGGCCGGGCGCATGCGCGTAATTTAACACAGCCTGTGGGCTGATTAATGCAATTATCATGGGGGCTGTGTGAGACTTAGAGCTAGGCTCTGATTGGTGGCTTGTGGTATTTAGGGCAGTGAGGTCTGCAGCCTCACTGCCGGTTATAGCGTTCTGTCCTCAGTTCTGCTGCCTGCTTGTGTTATCCATTTTGGTTCCTGCTACCTTGGATTTGACTACCCGTGTTTTGACCCCTGCTTGTTATTGGACCTGTGACCCTTCTCTTCTGACCTTGACCTTTTGCCTGGAATTCGAATTTTGCTTCTCTGCCTGTGAGTTTGACCCTCCGCTTGCCCTTGGATATTGCATCTGTGCCTGTGACCTTTTGACCTAGGATTCTTCTCATACTACTGTCCACCAATCACTCCACTCCTGGGAACTCCTTTAAGTCAGTATACGTTTCTCGACCCTTGGTCGGCCCGCAGCCTAGTCTGTCCCCACCACTAGGGGCTCCAGCAAACACCTGGCCTTCTGAGTAGTTCCAGAGTTTCACTGTACTGACTTGGGAGTTCCTAACACTAGCAGGAGGTTGTAGTAGTCAAGACGAGAGATGATGAGAAAATGGATACAAGTTTTGGTAGCATGTTGAGTAAGAAAAGAGCATATTTTGGCAATGTTTTTAAGGTGGAATCGACAGGACTGGGTGAGAGTCTGGATGTCAGGAAAAAAGCGTGCCGAGTAAAGTGTGACACCAAGGCAGCAGGCTTGGGAAACAGTGGAAATTGTGGTGTTACTAAAATTGTGGAAGATTTGAGGGGAGGTGGTGATTCTGGCAGGAGGGAAGATAATAAGCTCTGTTTTGGATATTTTGAGCTTTAGGTAGCGTTGGGACATCCATGTGGGGATAGCCGAAAAACATTTGGTTACACAAGATATTACAGACGGGGAGAGGTCAGGGATAGAGATATAAATTTGGTGTAGAGGTGGAACTGGAGGCCATATGAGCAAACTAGTTCTCCAAGAAAGAATTAAAATAAATTACTGCCTCTGGCGCCATCTCACTGCCTCAGCTCCCTGCTCACTCACAGTGTCGGGTATGATGTCATCATGCTCTGACAGCTGTCATTGAGGAACTGCACAGAAGATATGAAGACAGAAGAGGAAGAGGAGAAGATCATCGAAAATGATAGGGAAAATTTTGATGATGAAGGGGGTGAAACAGTGGTGATGAAGGGGTAAAACTGTAATTATGAAGGGAGAAACTTCCACAAATTCTGGCAAACTCCAAGCATTGATTAGGCAAGAATAGGCGACCATCAGTCAGTATGTGCCCCAAAAGTTGATTGACAGCATACCAGGGTGAATTGCAGAGGTCTTCAATAAGAAGGTTCAACACTGCAAATATTGACTCTTTGCATAAACTTAATGTAATTATCAATAAAAGCCTTTGA
Organism: Mixophyes fleayi; assembly: GCF_038048845.1. NCBI lineage: Eukaryota > Metazoa > Chordata > Amphibia > Anura > Limnodynastidae > Mixophyes > Mixophyes fleayi. Next base: position 143,203,161 of record NC_134403.1, on the reverse strand, counting down.
CACTTATGAAATTCTTGTAATTTTACTTTAATATACCATAGCAACATCTGACAAAAAGGTCTAAAATCGCTGAAGCAGCAAAGTTTGTGAAAACCAATACTTGTGTCATTCTCAAAACTTTTGGTCATGACTGTACAGATAACAATTCCGGACTGGCAGGGCACAATCCAAATGCCCAGTGAATCCAAAACTATGGGAAGCTTCAAATGCAACCTGCACGTAAGTTGCAATTTTTTTTTTTTAAAAGTACGTTTTATTAATAGTAACATCGTATCTTTAACAAAATTACAAAATTCTCAAAAGGTTCATTAACAAGTACTTGTAAATATATAGATAGACACAATGTACAGTTTTTTCTCACCATGCTTTTACAGTGCAAATTTGACTGCGTGTTGATCTTGTACCGTGAAGATGTTATTTTTTTTTTTTTTTTAAACAAAACAGAAAGAAAAATAATAGAAAGAAGAGAAGGGGGGGGGTAAGTAAGGATGATGGGCAAGAAAGGGGGGGAAAGAATTAGATGGGTTAGGGGTAAGGAATTCACGCCTTTAACAAGAAGAAGTCAAGTCCATTAATTTCAATAAGGGATTGGTCTTACTAGAATTGAAGCAGGGTTTGATTATGGTGTGAGGCCCATGGAGACCAGACTTTATGGAAAGACACGGAGGAGCCCCTCAGCACACTAGTGATGTGCTCCATTTGGTAAATATGCCAAACCCGACCACAGACCATTTGGAGAGTAGGGGGTGTGGGACTTTTCCAGGAAGCAGCTATCTGGCAAGTAGCCACACTGATTATGTGCCGGAGGAGCTTATGTGCATGTGTAGGGATGTCCGGGAGAGGCAAGGGTAATAGTACATGCTTAGGGTCGGAGGGTATGGGAGTGTCGAGGACCGCTGTAGCTAGTGTGAGAACCGCTGTCCAGTACGAGCGTATTCTGGGACAGTCCCACCAAATATGCATAAAGGTGCCAACATGGCCACAATTTCTCCAACATGTGGGGTTCGTTTGTGGATATATAACATGGAGCCTAGCAGGTACATAGTACCATCTATGGAGCAGTTTATGGGCATTTTCTTTGATACAGACATTTATGGAACAACGCGCTGTCCACTCATAAACGTCTGACCACTCTTCTGGATCTAGGGACGTTCCCAGGTCCGCTTCCCACTGCACTTGGAATCGGTCCTTGACCTCTGTGGAGGTGGGGAGTAATGCATTGTATAGCGTTGAAATGAGACCTTTTGAGGATGCTCCAGAAAGGCACAGATTCTCAAACGTCGTGGGAGGCCTAGAAGATAATTGAGCCTTGACCTTTTGGTGATAGTGTCTAATCTGTAAGTATTGGTGGAACTGTCCCATCACAAGCCCGCACCGGCCCGCTAAGTCTGAGAACTGAGGGAATGTTTGTGTCCTAGTGATATAATTTAGTAGCAATATTCCACCTTCCCCTGCCCATTTTGTGTGCATAGGGCGTGCGAGACCAGGTGTAAAGGCTGGGTTTGTCCAGAGGGGTATCATTATCGAGGGTGTTGGAAACAGAGTCGCCATTCTATTACACCGGGTCCAGATTGAGAGGGAGAGGGCTATTACTGGGTGAGTTCGGGCGGGGGCTGGGCGCTGAGCGGTTGGAAGCCAAAGTGCAGAGCAAATCGGTGAGCCTCCCAAAAGATCCGATTCTATATCAACCCAGACCCTAGTTCCGGGCGGAGAGTGCCATTGTACACATTGAGCTAATCTAGCCGCATAATAATAATTCCGAAAGTTAGGGATGCCGAGGCCAGTAAGTTGCAATTTTAAACATGCACATAACTTGATACATTCGCCTGTATTCAAATCCAACTGGATCTCAAGATGCGCTACCATTAGAATCTGGGTATATAGTTAGTACACTCTGCCTAAACTGTACTTGTCGTATGTTAACAGACAGAACAGACTGTAGGATACTCCCATACATATGTGCAATATCAAGTTCCATCAGAAAACATGAAGAAAAAATTATAAAAGAAATTACCAACTCATAATATTATAATCATCAATAAAAATGTGTTTTACATTTTTTTTTTACAATTAAAATATTGTTACATTTCCATATTGGAAAAAGGCCAGGGACTACTATAGGACTTGGTGCAGCTTTTTCTCACGTTTGGTATCTCATTTTTCGACAGTTGTAACAGTGACTGTAGATATACAAAGACTCCCAATCCTATGTTAATTTCTGTTAGTGTTTCAGGGGTTGGCCAACCCCAATTTCCTTTTTTTGTTTTACCATATAAATGTATTTATACATTAAATTATTATGAATATTAACTACCAATTAGTACAATAGCTGTTAGAAAGATAGATAAATTCAATTGTTCATCTTAAAAATTTACATTTTTTTATAGTCATTAAGCTAGTTTTTATTCAGATTTTTTTGACAGCCTAATCTCCTTTGATTGGGAGTATTTTTTAAATCTATAGTCACTGTCTCACTGGTTAGGTTATGTGCTATAAATTCAAATTGCTGCATCTCATGTTTGTTACTGGACACACTGCACGAAATTCAGGGTTAAAGTAAAGTGAATAGTTGTTCATCATCAATACAGGTTTTTTATTAAATGTTTATTAAAGGAACAATTAGAGTTTTTTAAATTAACAAATCAATCAATCTGTATTAAATCTTTACTAGGGCAATCTATATTAAAGAACATTTGGTAGTTATGCAAAGACAATCTATAATTTAAAAAAGTTTCACAAGTGTAGAACAGATACATGACTTCAGAAAGGCTTTTTGTATTTTTTTATGAAGGCTTTTGTGTAGAAGTTCATGGGGTGGGGTGGGGTGGGGGCAAAACACAACAGAAATCATGGGTGGGCAACTGCCCCCTCTGGTCCCTACACCCCTGCCAATGTGTATAATTTCAAAATGGAAACAAAATGCAAGACTTCTTCCAGGAAGCTGTTAGGAATAAAGGGTTCCGTGCTGAATTTTGCTTGTAATAAACTATTTAGCTGATGAGAATGTAGAATTGATTTTAGTCTCAACTGAGTTATAGTCATAGCACTCTGCTATGCTTCATAGGCATTGTGTTTTGCTAGTACCATTATAGTTAGAGATAAAGTTAATCTCAAATGACTTTGGGTCAAACAAGTAGAAAGGGACTAGTATATAATCATCTTCATCATAATTGTTTAATTATAGGGCACCACAGATTTCATAGCACTTAGTAATCATTTTAGAAATTACATATATGAATACAAAAAGCATGGACAGAAGTATGGCAACTGTTAACCATAATAACAAATACATGGTTACTATTACACGTAAGAGCAACACCAGGTACAAATAGAGAATCCGCAATGTGTGAATTATACAGATATGGGCACGAATAGTGCGTCTCTGAATAAACAAATAGGGCAGTACGCCTACAAAATGCAGCAAAAGACTTTACAAGGCACATATGAGGTAGACGGACAGTGAATAACATAGCATGGTAGAGAGGATCCTGCCTGTGACAGCTTACATTCTAGAAGGAGAGGGTGTAGAGAGACATTAGGAGCAAATCAAGTACAAGTGGAACATAGTGGATGGAGGGAAATAGAGGGAGGGGCACATGTGTGTCTAGGAGGGTTTTGAGGGAGCATTTGAAAGACGTTAGGCTGTATAAGAATCTGATAGGGTGAAGCAAGGAGTTCCATAGGTGGCTGCAGTGGGGGAGAAGTATTGGAGATTAGAGAAGGTTATGAGAGGGGAATAGAAGTGAAGGTCACAGACTGATTGGAGTGGTTGTGCACTTTGACAAGATCAGAGATATATGGGGTAAAAGCTCTGGTGAAGCCCTTGTAAGTGAGAGTGACCAGCTTAAAATGATTTCTAGAGGACATGGGAAACCGGTGAATGAAAATCTTACCCAAAAAGTCACACAACTACAACAACAAGAATTGTATAGAGTGTATTATCCGCTATGAATACCCATCACCCGCAAATCATCAAAGGACAATATTCTATTTAAATCAAATCTAATGCCTCTATTTATCAATTTTGGGTGATATCGAAATTTTCTATCACTGCGATTATCTTTTGCCATTGGGGGGCATTTATGAAAACTGATGCGCAGGAAGAAGATTATGCTTCTCATACCAACCAATAAAATGAAATAATATGTTTACTTTAGAAAATGAATGCAGATGTTTGATTGATTGAGTGGCTGGATGCTATTGATTACAGAACCTTTTTCTTGTGTATTAGGTTTTCATAGCTTTCCCACATTGTTTTTTTTCTTCTTTTTGGTCATTTGCTTTCTCTTTATATTAATATTATTTATTGCAAATGATAAGGAAAAGACAAATTAAACAGCCATTTTAATCCAGATAGTGCATATACTGATTCAGCAAGGAATGTTTCATTCTGTGCAATTATAGCCAGATTCTTCCATCCGAAGAGCATGCATCTCTCATAGACACCACCATTTTAACATGCTAATCCATATAATTCTTGGACAAATTATGCACATTAGAGATAACTAGGGGCCTGATTCATTAAGGATCTTAAATGAAGAGGTATCTTATTTCAGTCTCCTGGAAAAAAACATGTTACAATGCCAGGGGTGCAAACACTAGTTTTCTGTTTTGCACATAAGTTAAATGTTGACTGTTTATTCATGTAGCACACAAATATCAACTTTAAATTTCAGTGTATAAATAAGCTATCAAGTATGTGTGTGCTACATGAAAAAACAGTCAGTATTTAACTTATGTGCAAAACAGAAAACTAGTTTGCACCCCTTGCATTGTACCATGGTTTTGTCCAGGAGACTGAAATAAGATACCTCTTCATTTAAGATTCTTAATGAATCAGGCCCATGGTGCATAACTTTATTCTGGAGGGGGGCACATTTTTATTACTTCATAAACGACTCTTGTTATCTGATTAATTGTTGTTGATGTGTGGATGACAGGTCCAGTTTTATAGAATCTGACTTGGGAGCACTGAAATATTTGGAAACCACTGACTTACTCTACCACATAAACTACACTATAGTTTAAAACTTCACTATAGTTTACATATAAATAATTACAAAATCCAGTGTGCAAACACAAACAAGTTGTACCATATTAAATAACACATTTCGATAGACACCATATTTGCTTTGTACCACTTATGCATTTACTGTTTTCTTACTTATAACCTCTATACCACATTTCACTAAGTAAATAAAACTGTTAAGATTTAAAACAGACATTTGTCTTTTTAATTATACAAAGTGTCACTATTTATACTGTTTGGGGGATGTTTTATGAGCAAAGAAATCATTTTTTAAATCATGTTCCCAGAATAGTAACTTAAATTAAATTCATGTTGTGAGCAATCCACAAACAGGTGAACTTGGCAGCAGTCAGTCTTGCATAGTTTGGCTATCAAAGTGTTTTATGTCTAATTTAGTGAAAGAAAACATGGGGAGTTTAGAAAATGTGGACGCATTAAGTAACTCTCACTCTGTAAAGTATTTTGTTCTTGTTCTTTTTTGTTTTCCAGAACAAGATTTAAGTAATGCATTTATTTTTATTGTGTGATGTACTGCAAAGCTCTTCTGAAATGAAAGCATATATTATGAATACATTTTACTGCTTTAGTTCAAATGGATACAGTGAAATTAACTTTAAGATTAATGCTATATTTACAAATAATTTTATGTTTGTATATATACTCTGTGACAGAGACCCAACATAACTAGCCTGGCCTGTCTCAAAATGGTCAAAGTTCTTAAGTGATTGCCTTACTTTTCCCACTATTTATCTACTACCTTATTTATTCTTCATAACAGAAGGTGGAATGTGGCCATATGATATGGCCAGCAAGCATGCTATTATTATATATGCAACCACTCCATGAAATTAGAAATATAACAAAGTAATTTTATAGGATGTTCAAAATAAATGACATGACTGGTTTAATCTAAGAATTGCAATGGTTTTGTTCACAACTATCTTACAAAATAGTGTTTTAAATGCTTAGCAGATTGGCACTTTATTAATGTTTTTTCATCATATTTGTGAGTTTAAAAATCATCTTAAAAAAGTACATGGCCTTAATTTCCACCTATATGTTTTTTTTGTGTGTATGTTGTTTAACTGATTAATATTTAATTTTGACTGATAGCTAAAAAATGTTTTCAAGTGAAATTTTTAGAAAAACAGAACAATTTACAAAAGGCACAAACAATTGCAAATACTATTATTAATATGACTATATTAAGTTCAATTTATGGGCATCTTTTCCACTTAGATTCCATCTTAGATTTTGAAAATGAAAGGTGGCTAACATAAATTATGTTCTTACACCAAATTAGCAAGCATTCCATATGCAAATTAAAATGTATTTTAATAACAAATCCCTTACGGTTTTTTTCAATTTAAACACTATTTTTAGTATTATATTAGAAAATAGTTTAAACTGTAATTTTGGGAATTTGTTGTTGCTTAAAATAGTGTCATATGAACTATTTAAAGGCTCATACATTAAACTTCATGTACATACACCCTGAACTTTATGTACTAATATACATAGAGGCTCATTGCTCCACTTTTGGCACAGACAGGCACCATATGTAATATGTAAATATTGTAAATAGAGCAACTCTGCTAAACAATCGGAGCAAAGTTGATCTCCTCCACCTCACAGGTGACAGAGGATTTTGGTGCAGGGAGAAAAGCAGACAGGGGTGGGAGCGGCGCAATGGGCCCTATGGTGATGCTTAATATAATTATCATGCATGCATATGCTTACTTCACTCTAACTCCTCCTCCAGCCATACCTCGCAATAGACATCTACAGTCATGCGCAAAAGCTTTGAGAATGACACAAGTATTATTTTTCACAAAGTCTGCTGCCTCAGTTTCTATGATGGCAATTTGTATATACTCCAGAATGTCATGAAGAGTGATCACATGAATTCAAATAAATTTCAAAGTTCCTCTTTGCCATGACAAATGACAATGAACTTTATCCCAAAAAACATTTCCACTGCATTTCAGCCCTGCCACAAAAGGACCAGCTGAAATCAGGTCAGTTATTCTGTCGTTAACACAAGTGAGAGTGTTGACGAGGACAAGGCTGGAGATCACTCTGCCATGCTGATTGAGTTAGAATAACATACTGGAAGCTTTAAAAGGAGGGTGGTGCTTGAAATCATTGTTCTTCCTCTGTTAACCATGGTTATCTGTAAGGAAACACGTGCGGTCATCATTGATTTGCACAAAAAGGGCTTCACAGGCAAGGATATTGCTGCTATTAAGATTGCACCTAAATCAACAATTTATCGGATCATCAAGAACTTCAATGAGAGAGGTTCAATAGTTGTGAAGAAGGCTTCAGGGTGCCCAAGAACGTCCAGCAAGCGCCCGGACTGTCTCCTAATGTTGATTCAGCTGAGGGTTTGGGGCACCACCAGTACAGTGCTTGCTCAGGAATGGCAGCAGGCAGGTGTGAGTGCATCTGCACACACAGTGAGGCAAAGACTTTTGGAGGATGGCCTGGTGTCAAGAAGGCCAGCAAAGAAGCAACTTATCTCCAAGAAAACATCAGGGACAGAGTGATAGTTTGCAAAAGGTACAGGAAGTGGACTGCTGAGGACTGGGGTAAAGTCATTTTCTCTGATGAATCTCCTTTCAGATTATTTGGAACATCTGGATTTGTGACCCACTACATGGACACACATCACACCCCACAGCAGAGCAACTCCAGTTCTTTGAACTCTTAGGACTTTTACTCTTCCATCCCTAATGAAAACCTTTGTTTTATTACCTTAGCTTATCTTAATGATGTATTCCCCCCCTGTACAAATTTCTTGCTGTAACTGCTCTTAAATGTTATGCCTTTTCCTCAGTCATTTATTTGTAAACTTGCCTGATGAAAGGGCCTTTGTGCTCTGAAAGCTAGCAAATATAATCAATTCACTCCTATAATACTTTTTTGACACAAAAGTATTTAACATCACATAGCTTTTTCTGGCTAACACGGTACTGCAATAATAATAAAAAAAGACTTTTGCTACACATTTTTCATAAACATAATGTAATTGTCAATAAAAGTCTTTGACACTTATGAAATGCTTGTAAATTTACTTCAGTATACCATAGCAACATCTGACAAAAAGTTCTAAAAACACTGAAGCACCAAACTTTGTGAAAATGAATACTTGTGTCATTCTCCATGACTGTATGAAAAGAGTCATCTGAGGGTAAATATGGAGAAAAAAGTAGGAATGCATAGATTCTAAGCTTGTGAGCAGGGCCTTCTTACCATTTTGTCTGTATTACCCAGTATTGTTTATTACTGTGTATATCCGCAATTGTGAAGTGCTAAAGAACTTGCTGGGGGGGGGGGGAGGGCACATTTATAAAATAAATGTTGATGATGTATGCATCCTCTTTCATCCATGTTTGCTTTAACACATAAACCGCTATATTTGTCTGCAAATAGACTGTAATGTAAATGTGGATTTCCTGGAACACTATCAATCCTACAGGAAGTGTTGATTGATTGTGTATCCCCACAGAGACAAAGACTGCCTTTGTGCCACTACCTTTAGACTGATCTAATTAACATTGTATTCACAAATTGGAAAACACTTTTATAATTTCGCCGTGTTAGAAGTTTGTACATATGATGTTAAGGTTGTTATTTGTTTGTCTTTGTTCAATATCAGCAATTTTTTTACTGGTTTTTAGAACTTTCTAGATTGTAGGTTTATTAAAAAAATATTCCATACCATTATGTTTGTGAATGTTGCATATTCTAAATTGTATTATAGAACTACCGCCAACACAACATAAGAACACAACATATTTTTTTATTCTGTATTGTCGGCGGTAGTGCTGGAATTGTCGCTTTAAATTAAATGCTTTCTGTCAACATTGTGACTGTCGACATTACAACCTATCGGCAGTTACAATGTCAACATTTTAACTGTGGTCAATTAATGAACATGTCGCCATTTTGAATTGTCAAAGTCAGCAAATTGGACAAAGTCATTTCAATAAATATTGAGCAAACTTGGTTGTCTTTGTCTGAAATTATGCGTAGAGCACGCTACGGCGTGGAAGGGCGTATCCAGCCGCAACACGTGGCAATAACAGTTTTTACACTTTTGTAAAACATTTTTGTATACATTCGCACCAACACACATTTGTAAATAGTACACATTAATCGTAGTTGCAACACATTGTTATTTATGTCGAAATATAGTAATGTTTATGTGTAATATTATAAGCTATATGCATATTAGTGATACATAGGGTTCAGGTTAAAGGAAAGGTGTCATGTCTGATATTATATTAATCCCCTTTACATCAGCAGCTGTCCGTTGCATTCGACGAAGAGATCGCACATTGCATGCTCTAGTTATTGATGTTAGGGAATAAACCTTTAATATGATACTGACTGTAAAATGCTAATGGACTGGTTGTAATTGGAGTTTTGGTGGGAAGAACAGAGCTCATCCCCTGGAGAGATGACCCCCACCTTTGGATTCCTTAGATTGAACCAGCTTATGATCTGCAACCCCCTGGACCTTCCTGAAGTCTGGACCAATAGAAGCAAGCCATACCATCTCCATTGTTTCACTGTATTTCTGTTTGCATATAAGCATTAGCTCTCATCTAGTGTTCAGTCACATTGACCACAGACCTGAATGACTGTTCACTGGATCCAGAGCGCCTGCGATAAGTAACGACTGTACTTACTATTATTTCTCTTGAATTATTCTGCTACTTTTTGAGAATAAATATTTGTGCGTTGGAAACACAAATCGAGATTCGACAATCGTTATTGGATAGCGACAAAACGTGCATAACAGAATGTTGACATTTTAACTGTGTCGATATTCTGATTGTCGATATAATGGAGTCATCATTCTGAATGGCAACATGTTCATTGTTGCCATTTCAACTATGTTCCCTCACATACAGTACACTGTGCATTCATAAGGATTAACACCTTGTGCAACTAAAGGTTACCATGTGCATCTATAGTGGTTCACCAGTCGAAGCTTTTCGGTTTTTCCCACAGTTTTCAGAACAGTGGTCAATTTGTGAAATTCCATTTATATGTCACCCATTTCTACACCACCATCTTGTTTTGATCAACCTAGGATAACTTTTCAGGAGTGATATTTACTACAGCAAGACCCACCTGGGCATCTGTGACAGATAAGTGTAACAAAAAAACTGGACAGTGCAGAAAAGGGACTGCAGAGCATATAACATGAAAATACAGGTATAAATATGTGTATATCTGAAGGTCGAGACACCAAACAAGAGAACCGATATGGTGAAAAATGAATCAATTTATTATTAATTATCTCAGTAAAAGAATAAAAAAGGGCAATTACTTAAGAGCAAAACAGGACCAGTAACAAGTATGACAATAATATAGTAAACAGTCCTAATGCTTAGTTGTTGTTCATATACAGATATATGCAGATGAAAAAAATAGCTTGTTGCCACTAAAGATACTAAAAGAAGCTTGAATTAATGTGAGACACATATTGAAATCTCTAACACCAATAAACACTGTGATATTTAGCCAATATAAGAGCAATGGCTGGAACTCCTGGGTCTCTAGATGTCGTTTTTAGGAGAAGAGCCTCTCCAATAGTATAGTATACTCTAAAGTTTCCAAGTACTCTAGAATACTATGTACAAACAGTAAATACATTCCAGGCAGGTTTACCACATTATGTGTACCTTAGCCCACTAGCTTAAGTAGTTAGTCACCTGGATGTCCTGACTTGCAGAATCCAAAACCCATGGAGTTCTTCTGAGCTGCAGATGTACCAGCAGGATGCTCAGTTTAGTAGAAGCCTATACATCAACACTTTGAGAGTGGCTGTCTGTCAAAAGGGGCTGATACAGGCCTGTCCCTTCTCATCCCAATACATCCTTTGGTACCCTGCTGGGATGAATCCAAGATGTTTGGTGGAACACAGACAATGGAGACATACTCAATTTAATTAAGGGGCTAGGCCAAGATGATTAAATGACACTCCCAGTATTAGCTCCTTACAATCGTTTTCATCCAGAACTAGCTTTCAGTTGATTAGGACTTTCTGTAGAGAAAAGAAGGGAAAAATTAATGCAGTTACCACCCCCTCTCACCTGTATCCTGGAACTGGACCCACCATATCCTTTCCCATAACCCAACTGGCTTTATTTTGAGAACAATGCATAACAACATCACTGGAATAACAACAAACACATTTTTACAATTTGTAACATTGTATGAAAAAGTCTCCTATATAGACATGGCTACAATGTCCCCTTATCCACATGTAATTAGACACTGCATTTACAATGTGGTGAGCAGGGGAACATGACCAGGGATATAAAAAGTACATGTTGATATGCACATTTTGTGAGAAATGAAAGACAGGCTGATTAAGGTGATATCAAACTTGTTTCGTCAGATACCTCCCCCACTTTTTTAGACCTTGTTTCCCAGTGGCTCAACTTACCCCAAGCAAACCTTCTCCCCCAAGTTCAAAGTCTCAGGCCTAAGTCACTGAATTTGTCTGCTGCAGTCTCACCTGAGTCTGGTGGTATGTAGGCAGCAGTACAGAGTTCCTTGATCTCCGTCCAGGGCCCAATGAGTGTCGGCATATCATTCGCCCCAGCTGGGGTAGCGCTTCATGTGACATAAGATGAGACAACAATGAAACTGGGCAACTTCTGTGCACAAATCTGTGATAGCAGGGTTGTAGTCCTCCATCCCTTGGATGCCTTGTCCACCCTCAAATACCCAAATGCAAATAATCCATTGACAGGTAAATTTAGTCTCCTGTAGCAGTCTGGTGAGGCTTCTGAATACCGTTCTCCTGGTATACCATGTGACTGGCCCTTTGACTGGGTTGTTGGCCATAACTGTGGATATTTCCCAGAGACCACACTTCACTTCCCCATATACCCAAGTAAAAAATGCCATGGGGCAGGAAAACTTTGGGGCATATTGTCTAGTTATTTATCCCAAAGATCCAATCCTCCCTCCCTCAAACACCCAAGTGACAACTGCCCAGTGACGGGAAAACTTGTCCGGTTCTTTCGCCCCAAGATCCAATTCCCCCTTCCCCAAATGCTCAATCGGCAACTACCCAGTGGGAAGCAAACATGAGGGCTCCATTAATTCTTTGATGCTGATTAATCATCTGTCCCCCTCCCAAACCACTTGTGGGTGCCCTTGTATGTATGTTGGTGTGCAACTTCCCTCCTCTGCTACCACATCCATCTTTTGTATTACTACCCTCGCCTCTGGTCTATCAGAGCTGTGTGAATCCTCAAAGGACCTAGACATGTCCTCCTGGCAGTGGGAATTGAGATAATTGCTCTTCCTAATGTAATAAGTAAGCAGTCAGGGGAAGCTGGGACTAATGAAGGAGAAAGGTCCCAATCTCCTGATAAATTGGAAAGAAAAATGAGTTCCCCGGCTCAATAATACAGTGTAGATACCCTCTGATTACACATTACCACTATGGCTATTATTATCTATTTATTCTCTTTTTGTCAATCCACAATAGAGACTGGGGCATACTTCCGCCTCATGCATGCACGTGCGCACTGAGATCCTCATCTTGCCGGGAACTTCAATTCACATCTGTAAGGAGAAGGCGGCGTTGCGGCTAACAACAGGGGAGACAACTTAGGACCGGAGTATCCGTGAAATCGACCGAGAATAAAGAGTTAAGCTGGGTACACACTACACTGTTTTCGTCCATTAATCGGCTCAAACTGCTGACATAGGACCGCTCGTTCAAAAGTCGGGTTAGTGTGTACAGTTACACGATGGTCAAAAGTCTGCCCAAATGGACAATTCTCGCCTCATTTGGTTGGTCGTACCGTTTAATATTTTCGTTCCAATCTCGTCACCACTGTGCAGTGTGTATGAACTTCCGACCGATCCACGACAATCCTCCGATACTTCCTCGACCTGGGGGGCGTGTGTATGTTAATTTTTATGTCAATCCCAGTCCCACGTGGTGCGGAATCCGCATCACTGTGTTTTGTATCGATGTATATTGCACCTGTCTGGCTGCAGACCATTACACTTGTGTAAAGCTATTACATTTATATTAACCTTTATTAACCTATAATTGTGAATTACTCAGAATAAACCAAACCACACAGTGTTAAAACAACATTTTTATTGCAAGATAAAGGTACACAAATTGTAACACACACAGCTGTCAGAAAGATCCGCATGAGAAGTGAGCGCGCCCATACCAATCAGAGAGCTGAATACTGCAGAGTATTATTTTTAAGTTATTTTTAAAGGTGCTACCGGTTTGTGGCAGAACAGGTCTTGATGTCGCTTCTATTCCCTTTGATTTCTTTATTTACGGAACAAGGAAATAAAAAATGTTTATCATTTAACTTCTATATCTGTACTTTGTAATCTACGACATAAATACTCTCATTTTCTCACCTTTCACACTGCTCGAGATCAGTTTATATCTATATTTTGGTCCCTGTGGCGAATTCGCAATAGTAGTGGGCTTAACCTCCAAGCATTCTGGAAAACAGGCGCCATTTTGGTTATTATAACGGTACAGGTATGTGCCCAAAGCATTCACATGTCTCTGAAATACCTTTGTGTAGAACTTCTTTAGTATATTTTTCTTGTTCAATTTCTCCTTGTTTGCTAACATTAGTGGTATCAGTGGTATCTAAACAGGTCTTCTCACCATTAAATCTTCGTTCTGACATAAAAAATTAGGTTATAAATTAGCATTTTAGCACATCTACTTCTACAATACAGGTACACTACATCTGCTACTGACCTTTTTTAATGTCGTTGTCGTCCTGGTCCAGTACTTTTACCATCATCTCCACCACTCTTGGGCTCATTGGATTTGCTTTTTGCTCTTCTTGAGTATCTCCATCCCCCACCTTAACTTTTCCAAAATTTTTTGGCCCTTCCAGCACCATTTCTGACTCTATCTCCGTCTCCATAGCTGCAACCCCCACTGACACCTTCTCCTCACCTGCAACCCCCACTGGCATCTTCTCACCCGCAACCCCCACTGTCACTTTCTCTGTCTCCATCTTCTGACGCTCCTCGGTGCCAAACAGGTTCCTCTGTCATTTTATACACTCAGACATGGGCGTTTGTTTCTGCTGTGGACCAATCAGCGATGATGCACGCCGAGAATGGAGCATTCCATTACATACGAAGGGGTTTTATTATTAGGGAATATTCATTGCATTCTACTTTAGCATTTAAATGTTTTTCTAAATGTAATGTATATTACTAAACTTCTATTTTATAGAAATGAAGGGAGTTAAATATAGCTAAAGCTCTGCCCCTTTATGCTAATGTCTTCGGTATCTCGTACATTTCCCCGCAAATGTCGCTGCAGTGTGTACGGAATTTAAATCATTGTTCACGACAACATGGCTGTAAAAATTTGCTAACGGGACGTCCGCTCTTCCCTTTCTCGTCCTAAACAAGGCTAGTGTGTATGTGGTCCATGGACCGAGCGATCGGACCATCGATCGCATGTAAAATTGCTCGGCATAAAAAGTGGGTCGAAATTTCTGTAGTGTGTACCCAGCTTAAGTCATTTTACCCATCTCCCAGACTGCCGATTGTCACTGTGTTCCTCCATCCCACTTCTCAGATGAGAATCAGACCTTTAAACCTTATACCAGCGAAGCACATTTGGAACTTTTCTATGCTCGGGAACTGGTACTAATATTCACGGCACCACTTTAAGCTTAAACGCTTCAACCTGTATATCAGGACTATTTGTCTTGCCTCATATCTGCTGTCGTTCAAGAACTCTATTTCCTATATATTAGGACAGTGATACTTACCTTTAGTAATCTGTACTATTTTAGCAGATGACTCTGTTTATATGATTATTGTTATTTGATCATACACATGTTGTGTTCTGCTTTGTTTTTAATTGCCAGAGTAATCACTCTTTCTTTTATTTGTTATTTGAAATTGATAGTTCAATACATTGTACACACTTGTTTATATAAACTATCCTACAGGTATTATTTTTTATTTATTCACCATCAGAGGGTATCTACTTCCTAGTGAAGTGGGTAGATTTGAAGCCTCGATGATGCGATTCCTCGAATCGCATCATTTTGGCCAGGTCACCATGTTAAAATGACACTTTTGCGTCATTGTGTCATAGGGACGGGACCAAAATACGCGATTCGTCTAACTCCGCGCCCACCTCCCACCCGTATCTTCCGCAGACCAACTTTAAAAAATTGGTAAGTATGGGATAAACATATATAATTTTCAAGAATGAAAGAAGACAAAAGTCCATCAGGTTCAACTTATTCTTATGAGGACAATCTGTGTTGATCCAGTCGAAGACCAACCAAACCCCAGTAAGGCAGTTGCGAATGTATCCTCTCCATGGAAATTTTTTTATCCTTGAAGACCTTTGTTTTCATGTTTGTATTTATCTTGTATACCTTGTGTGTGTCTGTTTTATGTGTATTCTGCTTTCCGCACTGCCTAATAATACGGAGCACTGTGACTTTTTACCAAGCAAGTATAATAATAAGAATAATCATCTCAATGCCTGCAAACATATACATATATACATTGCTAAAGTGAAGTATGGATGATCATTATCATTACAATTTTTTTAATGATACAGTATATATAAAGTGGCAACATTTTGCATACCATAGACATTAAGTACTAGTAAAAAAAAATAACAAAAGATATACAGCTTGTGCAGTTACCCAAAACTATTACATACAGAGGTTTAGGTAATATGTCTGAGTAATACATCTATGTGCTCATCATCATCATCTCTAATTTTCCATCACAGTTGTGACATGACAATTTTTCCACTTTTTAATTTGGTTTCTTTGTATTATTTTTAAGTGTAACCAGCTTGAGTTTTTAAAGTGAAATGGGCCCCCTTGTGGACATATAAGTAAAGTCACAAATGACAAGTCAGCAAGCTAATAGCCAGAAGATTAAAACAAAGGGTTCATTCATGACAGCATGTAGTGAAACGTCTCTGTAATTTACTAAAATAACATTTTTGCTGCTTTGATCTCTACATTGCAACATATTTTTTTCTTGTTAATTTTTCTTCTCGTTAACAATATAAGGATCTTATAGAGTGGATGTTAGGACTGCGGTTATTAGATGAACTTTTAGAACCAGGCTAACAGAGCCGCAGTCGCCTTTCCCGTAGAATTGTTATTGTTCGCAGGTACTCAGATGCCCCCAGGACTTACACTCAAAGGTAGTAGAAGTTTATCTAAATTACCACAGTTCAAGGAGAAGATAACCGGAATACTTAAAGCAGGTGTCAAATACAGGCCCGTAGTCGTGGGTAACAAACAAGCAGGATAACCAAAGGACAGGCAAATGGTCAGGGCTGGCTGCAAACATGGATGGTACAAATACCAGCAAAGAGCACAGGAGTTCAGACAGAATCCAAAGTCAAACAAAGGGTCACAAAAGAAGATCAATCAGGATACAGGACTACACAGAAACAGGAAGCTGGTCAGCAATGTAGATACACAGGACGCTATAACCAGCAGGGAGGCTAAGCTTATATGTAAACCTGCACCAATCAACTTGGTGCTACACAAGGCCCTTAATTAGTCCAGCTGGTTGGTCAGAAAGAAACGAAACACACACGCGCCCCGCTGCCCAATTCGCAGTGGTGAAATGAGAGCGTCGGTCGGGACGCAGCCAGGGAGCAGGAGAGAGTTGTGGCGGCTCGGGCACCGCAACGGCTCATGACAGTGGATGAGGGAACCTTCTATCGCCAAAGAAGATTTGTGTGCCCTGCACAGGTTAAAGAGGCCAAGATCTCAAACAAGCATAGATTTGAAAGTCATTTGTGAGCAATCAGATTGTAATGTGCCAGCAAATGCAGCATTCTTCTCTAGTAATGAGTTTGAGTAAATCAAATAGTCAGCCAGAATGTTTAATCTGGATAAAGCAGAAAGTTTGTTAAAACACATTTACAAATCTATGGTTATGAATCTAGAACAGCCGTCCACAAAAATCCAAAAATCCCTTTTTGAACAAATATAATGTAAAAGGTAGAGTTTTTCCACTACAACAAATAGTAAAGGATGTGGTACTGAAGGAAAGGACAGAGGTGGATAAGAGTCAACCTAACTTGGGCAGGTTGGATCGTATATGTACAAATCTGGTGATGAGGAGGTTCACAAATGGAATGTAGCACCTAAACTTGATGTTGCAGTGGCAAGTCTGTGTTCAGAAATATGATTCCGATTGGGGATGGGATTTCTCTTAGAGACACCATGGCTAGGAAGATGAAGAATTGTTTAAAGAAGTTGCATCTTTGATTTGAAAAGGTCCAACAAGTTTGTCCATACCAGACATTTTTTATAGAGCTGTTTACTAGGACAACACTTTCCGGTCGTTTACCTGCCCTTTGTCATGGGCACTAGGAGTTTTACCCAGAATTCACCAGGTGTAGCTACACTTACCAGAAGTGCGGACCTCTGGGTAGTGTGGTGAATCAGTAGAACCATACAGTAGAATAGAGGAAAGGAATGTCAATAGTATAAATGCTGAGTCTTGGCACTGTGGAACTGTGATGGTACAGCAGTTTAGTAAACAGGATAAAATGAGGAAAGAGTCCAAGTGCCTTAGCACGCAGGTAGCATATAGCAGGCCAGTACTTTATAACTGGATAACGTTAGGCAAATCCCAATTAACAATATAGTAGAAGAGTCAGCGACTTGCAGCTACAATACAGAGGCACTTGTAGACTTTAGTCCAGCTAATAGGTACCATACAGAGTAGTAGCTATATCACAAGGAAACATGAATGGTCTACAGCTGGTAAGTTTCACCACGGATATGTAGAGAAGACATGTCCAGCGCAGGTGTGTAACAGAATAGTGTGAGTGGTCTGCAATTGGCAAGTTGTACCACTGATGTGAAGGGAAGACTTGTCCAGGCGCAGGCATGGTACGGAGTAACGTGAGTGGTCTGCAATAGGCAAGTTTTACCACTGATGGGTAGAGAAGACTTGTCCAGGAGCAGGCGTGAAACGGAGTAACGTGAGTGGTCTGCAATAGGCAAGTTGTACCACTGATGTGAAGGGAAGACTTGTCCAGGTGCAGGCGTTGAACGGAGTAACGTGAGTGGTCTGCAATAGGCAAGTTGTACCACTGATGTGAAGGGAAGACTTGTCCATGTGCAGGCATGTAACGGAGCAACGTGAGTGGTCTGCAATAGGCACGTTTTACCACTGATGTGAAGGGAAGACTTGTCCAGGTGCAGGCATGTAACGGAGCAACGTGAGTGGTCTGCAATAGGCAAGTTGTAACACTGATGTATAGAGGAGACTTGTCCAGGAGCAGGCAGGTAACGGAGGTAGCGAGAGTAGTCTGCAGCGGGTAAGTTCTACTACTGATGTGAAGAGGAGACTTGTCCAGAAGCAGGCAGGTAACGGAGGTAGCGAGAGTAGTTTGCAGCAGGTAAGTTCTACTACCGATGTTGAGAGGAGACTTGTCCAGGAGCAGGCAGGTATCGGAGGTAGCGAGAGTAGTCTGCAGCGGGTAAGTTCTACTACCGATGTGGAGAGGAGACTTGTCCAGGAGCAGGCAGGCAATGGAGGTAGCGAGAGTAGTTTGCAGCGGGTAAGTTCTACTACCGATGTGGAGAGGAGACTTGTCCAGGAGCAGGCAGGTAACGGAGGTAGCGAGAGTAGTCTGCAGCGGGTAAGTTCTACTACCGATTTGGAGAGGAGACTTGTCCAGGAGCAGGCAGGTAACGGAGGTAGCGAGAGTAGTCTGCAGTGGGTAAGTTCTACTATTGATGTGGAGAGGAGACTTGTCCAGGAGCAGGCAGGTAACGGAGGTAGCGAGAGTAGTCTGCAGCGGGTAAGTTCTACTACCGATGTGGAGTGGAGACTGCTCCAGGAGCAGGCAGGTAACAGAGGTAGCGAGAGTAGTCTGCAGCGGGTAAGTTCTACTACCAATGTGGAGAGGAGACTTGTCCAGAGCAAACGGATAACACGAGCAGAAACAGGAAACACCTCCGAGTCTCAAGGAATGAGAACCAAGAACAGGCAAAGGTAATAGGGCAACAGGTGCCTTAAGTACTGAGAGGTGATTAATTAACCAATGAGACTAGAGGCGAGGTATTAACAGTTCAGGGTTTCTGCACATGCGCAATCTTAGTCAAGATGGCGGACGGCCGCGGCTCAGGAGAGGCGCCGGCAGGAGCGAGAGAGACACATGTCCCAATCTAGAGGCACTAACAGTCCGGTGAGTGACACCCTTTGGGCTGACAACATCTCCAAGGACTTTTACTGAGGTGTTACTCACAAGTATAAAGGAACAGAGGTAAAAGTTAGTCAAGATATGGCCTTATTTGGACAACATTCTTGTGGCAGGGAATTCAGAAAACTGTCAGTTGCAAGACTGCTCAAGTACAGTTTCTGAATCCACATGGCTGGATTGTGAACAAGGTGAAAAAGTCACATTATTTCGTCAGAAAAGATTTAGTGTCTGGGTGTCCTGATAGACACTATACAGAGCAAGGTGTCATTGTCACAAGAAAAGTGTATCAAGATCCAGTTTCTGGCATGTCAGCTGCAGACTCAGAGACAAGTCTCGATAAAGAAAGGTGTTAGGACTCCGTCCTTATTCCGAATTTGGCTGCAGTACCTCTGTGCTACCAGAGATGCTGCTGTTATACCTGGACAGTTTCTCCTTGCCTGCGAGGGTCAAGCCCTTATTATCTGATCTGGATCATGATCACCTGCTTCTGACCTATTTGAGACTACCTCTTCCTACAGACTAGTGCCAGTTCGTATGTTAGTGTTCCCAGCATGAAAACCACAGAGAATAGTTTTAAATGCAAGCAGAGTGTCTTTATTTCTAACACTGATCAAACAGGTTGTATCCAAATTCAGTCAATTGTAATACAGTTATCCCGAATCTATAGGTACAACAGGTAACGCTGGGAACATATATTTGCAGACAGGAACAAAGCATTTGATAATGCTGGTTAAATATACTACTGACAAGAACAAAAGTACTTGATAATGCTGGTTAGATATATTGCAGATAAATATATATTTAGCGGCAACAATTCCGCTGTGCTGTACAGTAATATTGTTCATTCACATAAGTCTCTGCCAGGACTGAAGAAAATTGGTGAAAGATGAAAATTGGAGAAAACTGCAGGTTTCAGTGGCACAGCTCTGCAAAGCAGCTGCATGGTCATCGATTCATACTTTCACTAGCCAATATCATCTGTGTATCCTATCCACCTCAGATGCTCTGTTTGGAAGAAATATTCCAAATCTTTAATTGCAGCATATCTGGCTGAGTTTGCTTATTTTGTGGCATTTGTATTGCTTTGGTACATCCCATAGTTTTGGCTGCCATGGAATCGGAAGGAGAAAGGAACAGTTTATTTACCTTTAATTCCTTTTCATCGAGAGACTCCATGACAGCTCAATTTCCCACCCATGCATGTGTTGTTGTGTTTATATTTTTAAGAAGTAAGCTTGGAAAGTCACTCAAAGACACAGGGGCGGATGAAGAGAACCTTTATGTATTATCTGCTATGTGATGTTTGTTACCTGTCTTTACTTAACCAGGGAAAGGAAGCTACCCATAGTTATGGCTGCCATGGAGTCTCTCGAAAAAAAGAAATTAAAAGTAAACAATCCATTCTTTTCATTCATGTACCCCATAATAAATGTTATTTGAAGACTCATACCCATATCTTGCAATGGAATTCTGTCCCATGATTGTTCTAAGGGGAAAAAGAGGCGTTCTAGGGGCATCCATTAACCTACCTTTGAATATAGGTAGTATATGAAAGTGCCTTAATGAGCTTCTATTACAGTCCTTAATAATCTAGAAAGTGAAGAGATCCCTTCATTGAATTGAGTTATTTTAAACTTAAAACCTTACATACCCCTAAAATAAGCACAAGCCCTAAATATGAAAACCTACATCTAAGCCTACTTTGCGATTTAATGCTAAATTAAGTCATAAATCACCTCAAAAGTGTAACCATACACCTTATCAGTCATATCTATGATCTTGTCTCCGAAAGCCCTTAAAATGCCAAAGAAAAATACCTTTAATACCTCTCCTAAAGCATAAGTTGAACCAGAGGAAACTTTTCAAATAGAGCTGCAATTTTTTTCTCATAAATAAATGTATCTGTAATTACAAGTCCAAAGTGAACCCACAATGCCACTACCAAATTGGCTGGGTTGATATTCAGACAACTGTGGTATAGAACTTGTTGCTTAGGTACTGATCAAAGGGCAGAATTCTACCATAGTGAGTGGTAAACTCTCTCAGGAACACCTATCTTCTTGTCGAGATGTGCATGCTTGTACTTGTTCTTATGTTTCATGATATGCACTATATTTTTTTCAGTATTTTTGTTAAATAGATAGCTCAGTATTTTGTTGTTTGTTCAACAACATTTTATGTATAATATTGAATTTCTAACCATACTGTAATGTGGAATATTGTTGCCCCCTATAAATAAATTATAACAATAATAATGAGAAGCTTCTTAATAGGTATGTTCTTCGCCTCTTACATGAGGGCCACAGACACCCTTGTTAAGCTTGTGGGATGTTTGGAACTTTGATTAGAATAGGGGCATTAACATCATATAATCTTACAAATATTCTCCTAGGTCATAGCTGCTCCAATCTACTAGATAAAATCGTTAACCAAGGAAACTTTTGGAATCCATAATATGACTGATTTTAGATTCTTGTTTTCCATGCATATACAATGCTTTGGGAGGATTACTGAAAATGGAAAAAATGTTTAATGACCAAAGGTATTAATAGGGAGAAATGGAAGATATTGCATATTGGCAAAATGAAGTTAGTTTAAGACAGACAGCAAAGGGGTAAACTTTTAAAGTGATATTTTTATAACAAACCAGACTTTAGTTTTAGGCTTTAGTTAAGGGCAGATCTTATATGTCTATGTCTATATCTCCTTCTTTTATTTTGCCTATGGCTTCCTGAATTGCTAACCAGATGTTTAGTAAATTGGTTATGGTGTAATCAGCAGCTGGAACTCCAGAAATAGAAGGATACGAATTTGAAGAAGCAGGTTCTGTCAATGAAGTCATGAAGGATTACGGTGAGTAAAATCAGCCCAAGGTTACAAGTCTATTTCTTCAGCAGTGGGACAATTTGTATATTTTTATAATATATCAATACTTAAAATTTCCCGATGGGGACACCAAAAAAATACAGAAGTGTGGCACTGCAAATGACAGCATGCACATGAGCACTTGTACTGTCACAAGTCTGTACTTTTATCCATTGTATCTGTCACATCTCTATAGTGAAGGATAAAAGAACAAGGATTCTCATAGGCACTTGTTACATCAAAGAGATCGGTGGTAGTCATTAAAACGATGACCATCTTGCTGATACCAGATACACCTACAGAAATACACCGAAGGTGTATACCCGGCACACTGGTAATACTGACAGCTTGAAAGTGACGTCATCCTTACCTGCCGCCTTCCTCATTTGTTTCCGGTCACTGGATCTAATTCTGTCGCACCAGTGAAAAAGAGTTTATCCCCATTTATTTGTCTTAGTTTCTATAGTCTAAATAGTTATTAAGGTAAAGGGGGTGCGCCTAACATTAATAGATTACATAGACAAAAAATAAAAAAGAATGTGGAAGGTGCACAGGACTCCAATGCATATGCTTATTTGCAGGAGTAGAGAGGTATTCATAAAACTTAACTTTTATTAATACAAAAAAGCGAAATAAACCAAAACCATGATTATAAACAAATGTGTGTTTAAAATCCACTGATTGAGCTATTAGCCTCGTATCAATTATAGTCAGGGATCGGATTTGTGGTAGCAATTAGTATAAAGAGTACCAATGTAGTATTATCACGCTGCATCAAAAAATGCCCAGTCCGTTTAAGTAACTTAATCACAGTGTAGAAAACAGGGATACTCTGCACTCTCCAAACACATAATTAATGCTATATCAAGTACTGTTCTATATTAAAAACAGGGAATGTTAGTTCCACATATTGCAATATATGTTTAAGCTGACCAACTCACGTCAAAGTCTTCCCATTCTGGTCAGTCCTAACATGATTAAATGCTATGCTATTTATCTGGGCTTAAGGCTTACCTGCACACAGCTTTTAAAGGCAAGTCTTTCTCTAACACTAGCAGCCATGGGAGACCTGGGACTCACCTGACACAAGTTGGAATTAATTAATGTAAAGAATGGGGTGCAAGAGTCATGGGACTTACATTGTATAAACAAAAACAGACATAGGTCCTCTGCACTCACCATGTACGGACTGGGGTGCAAGAGGGGGTTGCCCACATTGTATAGACAAGAAAACAGGGATACTCCGCACTCTCCAAACACATAATTAATGCTATATCAAGTACTGTTCTATATTAAAAACAGGGAATGTTAGTTCCACATATTGCAATATATGTTTAAGCTGACCAACTCACGCCAAAGTCTTCCCATTCTGGTCAGTCCTAACATGATCAAATGCTATGCTATTTTATCTGGGCTTAAGGCTTACCTGCACACAGCTTTTAAAAGCAAGTCTTTCCCTAGCACTAGCAGCCACTCTCCAAACACATAATTAATTGTCTATACAATGTGGGCAACCCCCTCTTGCACCCCAGTCTGTGCATGGTGAGTGCAGAGGACCTATGTCTGTTTTTGTTTATACAATGTAAGTCCCATGACTCTTGCACCCCATTCTTTACATTAATTAATTCCAACTTGTGTCAGGTGAGTCCCAGGTCTCCCATGGCTGCTAGTGCTAGGGAAAGACTTGCCTTTAAAAGCTGTGTGCAGGTAAACCTTAAGCCCAGATAAATAGCATAGCATTTGATCATGTTAGGATTGACCAGAATGGGAAGACTTTGGTGTGAGTTGGACAGCTTAAACATATATTGCAATATGTGGAACTAACATTCCCTGTTTTTAATATAGAACAGTACTTGATATAGCATTAATTATGTGTTTGGAGAGTGCAGAGTATCCCTGTTTTCTTGTCTATACAATGTGGGCAACCCGCTCTTGCACCCCAGTCTGTACATGGTGAGTGCAGAATACCTATGTCTAAATCACAGTGTAATAGCTGCTTCCGTTGTCACAATATATAACTGAATACTAAACTCCTTGGGTGGGCTAACTTCACCTAGTTAAGATATTCCCCTATTTGGTATTGCAACTTCTTTTGCTAGCTACCTAACTAACGCTCCTACTAACTTTGGATCTACTGGAGCAATAAATGAAATCGAAATTCCCTATGATAAAGAGAGGCAACACACTCAATCAGCGGAACGCCGACACGCATTTCGCTCAGTGTGCTGATTTGATGATACCTGGTCATTTCCATGGACAAAGTTCTATTTCGAAGGACTATGACTAATTTGGGGCAGGGGGTCTGACCAAGTAACTGGGTTTATCATTAAGCCAGAGACTTGTAACACAATCTGAAAACAAGAGCAAGTGTTTGACCAGTTTTATGTGTTGCAGAGGAAACAACTTGTGCATTTGTGTAGTCTCTATATAGTTTTTTGAGTATTCTTGATTTACTTCCCCTTCTGCTTGCAGAGGCACAATGGAAGTAGGCCTGTTTGCATGATTACAACAAAAATAGACATACATCTTTTAAGAGGTAAAACCTTTTGGTGTAGCAATAAGCTACGATGATGATGACTATCAGCAAAACTATTTGCACTGCTTCTTATAGGCTAATTGCATAATGACTCTTCCAGCTTATAGTACTTAAATCATTAGCATTGCAGCAGTATTATATCAAGTTGTGGACATCTATTTGCATTACTTAATTGACATTTTCATTTGGACTAATACAGGAGAGAAGTTTCCCATTTAATTTTTAAAGGGGAAATCAACATTGTTTGTATTTCATTTAATTTGTATTTGTGTTTTGCATTTATTTACATTTTATATGGAAAATGTGACCTGCATTTATTACTAACACTGTTAAGATACATCTCTGCACTATTTCCATATTATCATGGGGGATTAGTATACTAAAAACATATGCCTTACATATTTCTGGTGCAAATATTACTGTCTTTGAGTTGGTGGGGGCGGGGGGGGGGGGGTTGCATTTTCCCTGCATGTAAAATAAATTACCTTTAGCCTTTATACCCTTTGTATCACAACATGATATGTTGATGTGTAAATTTGCTCACTTAACCTGGATTTGCTCCTAACTCTAAATCGGTATGGGTTAAGCATATGAGAACGACTCATAATCTGTATAAGGATAGTAATACACTGAAAGAAACAAATTATTTCCATCAAGGCCCTAAAGTTAATAGTTTTTTTTAAAGCAGGTTGCCTCTCCACCTTCCTTACAGTCCTGTCTTGACAAGTAAGCTTTAAGGGAGGTAAAATTTTACAGTTTGTCTTCCTTAACAACAAATGAAGATATGTTTTGCTTCCAGTTTACTTCCACTTTCAGTGCCTTGCATTTACCAAATAGATGTTGTTGCTGTCTGTTCTGCCAAAGTAGGAGGAGCCTGCTGCCACCACTGGGCTTCTTTATGGCGCACAGAACCGCATTCCTTCTGGGTAGCTGTCACTGCTAGTGTACTCCCATGCTGGTACACTTGGGCTGGTACCCCTGACCACTTGCTGATCATGTGCTGTGGATGGACCCCCTGGCCTATCACACTGGCCAGCTGCTGGGTAGCGAAAGAACGGTGGTACTGGAGAGCTGGGACGAACCTCAGAAACAGCCGGAGGACAGATTAGATTTAGGGTCTAATCTGTAGGTCAAAGAAATAGAGCAATGTTGAAGATGTTTTCAAGCAGGTCTTTGAAGCAAGTGATATTTATTTGCTCTTACACTGGTTGAAGGTACCAGGTGATCAGGTCAGATGGATCATCAGAATGATACATTTCAGTGTACAAGACAGTGCTTTTTATACTGATTTGGACACAGGCTATTTTTAGAATCAGGATGCAATGTGTTTACACACACATGGATTTACATGCATTGCAGAGCCAACAATAAACACTTATCTATGAAATTCTAGAGATGCTGTGATGTCCTGCATCTGGTTTCCAGACACAGAAAATCTACTAGCAAGTCAAAAAGTCTAATTGACATGAATACTTTCTTCAGACAGTCGCAGAATACACATTCCCAAAGAAAGGTACAAATCCCAAACAAGTCATTTCCCCACATCACGATACACAAAACACTTTCTAAACAAAGGCTCATTGTATCAGATATATACCTAAGAAATCATGCATTCCCTCTAGCAAGGTTAAAACAAACGAGTTTCTTTCCTGGTCTCAGAGATAAGGATTTCCTATATCAAATATACACATTATCAAAAGCAAGTGCATTGGCAATTACATAAATAAGCGCCCTGCGCTATTTCCTTTAAATAAATTTATACCATAAGTTATTTGTAAGTGATCCAGTCACATATACTATTTAGAAATTTCCAGAATTATTTTCCACAAGGCTGAAGCCTATTCAGCCCTTGTTCAGAAAAAGAAACTTTGGAAAATAATGAACATCTTGCTTGTTATCCATGTTATACAAACTGAGTTTTAAACAGTCATAGGAAAAGGAGTGTTTTATCTCACTCTTTCTCCCATTCTCTTCATTGTACAAAGTTATACATTGTCAGCTTTTATGTATGCCTATTAGGGATCTAAAATTCTATTTTATGACTTACCAACATTCCATTCCATTTCCTGTTGCATTTCACCTTGGACATTTTATCCACTTCACAAAAAAATCTATTGTAATAGAGATGAACTAAGAAAAGTTTTAAGCAACACTTTGCACCGTTTATGAGGACATTGATTTTTCATATTGTTCCTTTAATGGCTCACTTGGCTTTAAATATTCAATCACAGTATACTTCACATCAATTAGGTATTGGTTTTCAAATTTCTTTAACTTTACTAAAAGTATGTAAATATAATTTGGTGTGTCTTCATTAAATTAGGATATAAATAAAGTTAATTCAGCATCCCTTTTCAAAATGGTTAGATTTTCAGTCTCCACTTTCTAATTAAATAAGCAGCACAGGCATATAGATGCTAAGTCTATGAAAAAACCTGTGAAAGTCTAATGCTGCAAGGATAATCATGATACTTTAGACGAGGAAATAAAACTTGCAGTTGTCTGCCTCACAATATTACTACTTAACAATACATCTAAATGTATATAAACAGAATAAAAACTCTTAAATATTATATTTGTGATAGTTCCTTTGTATGGAGAACATTTGTGCTTTTGATTCAGCCCAATTTTTTTCATATCAGTAAAAATTTGCATTAGGAGCTTTCTATGAATATAGCTATACATGTTTTTCAAATGTAATGTTGTCTTTCATTAATTGTATAGAGGTGTTTGTGTGATATCAATGATAAGTGATGTAACAGACAATGTTTGAAATGTGATGTTATTTGTGACATCGTGAATGAACTTATATCTGTCATTTTAATTTGTGATTGATATTATCAGACAATGTTTGTGAGTGGGGTCAACAATAGTTTTTAACCAAGAATTTCAATTCATTAGAGCGGTGTTTCTTAAACCTGGTCCTCCGGACCCCTAACAGTGCATGTTTTCCATATGTCCTTGCTTTAGCACAGGTGTAGTCATTAATGACTGACAACATTGGGACAGATCCACAGTTGGTATAATTATTTCCCTTGTCACCTGGAAAACCTGCAGTGTTTGGGGTCCTGAGGACTGGTTTTGAGAAATACCACATTAGAGGACATGCATTGACTGACAATGTGTACATTAAAATTAATTTATCCTCTTATCTCAACAATATAGCCCATGTTTTTATGCATTTAGTACAATTACCAGGACCTGTGTAAGTAACATACACCAATATCATCTCCCAGTAATGTACTATGCATTGCAGTTATAATATGCATTTATTTTCTCATTTATAAGAGAGAAAGAGATAGATTAAACATGCTACTTATGAAATAAGCGATGACAAAATGCCTTCTCTTTGAAACAAACTAGAACTAGATTACAGCATTTTCATCATGCAATAATTAAACAAAAATGTGACTTTATATATGTGCATATATATATTTTTTACCACAAATATATATATGGCATTTAGCATTGCAGTTTTTTTGTCATTATGAAAAATATTTCTGCGGGGAAAAATATAAATATTAAAGAACACAATAAATAATGCTTTATTCAAGTATATTCCAATGTGCATAATATTACTTCACAGAATGCCTCAGATTCCACAAATGTAGAATATATATTTTTCATAGCCAGCACCTTGGCTTCATATTGTTCAGCAGAAATGTTTTTGCATAAATGAGGTAATGTGGTTTCTTGCCAGTTTAGTGAGGACAAGATTACTGACAAAGGAGGTTCTATATGTACTAATTACTTGCAAAGTAGTGAAAAAAAACCATGTGTTTACATACCTTGGACTGAAATGTCCTGTCAGCCCATTTACATTTGTTAACATTGGGAATATGTAGTTTATAATGTACAACAGATATAACAATGCATAATGTACAGTATGCATATATTTGAAAATCAGTGGTCATTTACAAAGAACACCCAATGTGTACTGTTAAGCAGTGTAGTTTTGCACCATAACAACTCACCGTCCATCACACATCAAGCTGCACATCTAACCTCAACTTCGGGAGCTGCCTCAGCAATGTAGAAATACATTTCCATGGGCCTGATTCATTAAGTATCTTAACTTAAGAAACTTCTTATTTCAGTCTCCTGGACAAAACCATGTTACAATGCAAGGGGTGCAAATTAGTATTCTGTTTTGCACATAAGTTAAATATTGACTGTTTTTTCATGTAGCACACAAATACTTGATAGCTTATTTGTACACTGAAATTTAAAGTTGATATTTGTGTGCCATATGAAAAAACAGTCAGTATTTAACTTATGTGCAAAACAGAATACTAATTTGCACCCCTTGCATTGTAACATGGTTTTGTCCAGGAGACTGAAATAAGAAGTTTCTTAAGTTAAGATCCTTAATGAATCAGGCCCCATGTTTGGATAGGTGGATAAATGGTTAGATGTGCACTGTGCAAAAGTGTAAACTTCCACTCAAAGTTTAGATATAGGGACTGTCTTTATAACAGGTGGCACTTTTGTGTGTGTGAAGCACTTTATTACAGTATTCAGAATATGCCTGGAAATGTTCTTCTCCATGGATTGGGCAACATGCAGGAACAAAATGGGTCTTATTAAAAGTATAGAGTTAGACTCGATGTTTGTCCCATTTTATAAACACACAAAACACGGCATACTGTACTTTGCTAGGAATGCATTCCCTACATCCAAAAACCATCCCACTAACTGACAACTGTGCAAACTTGTGCTTCTCGGCAAAGGTGACCATCTTGTTCCATAAACTATGCATTTCAGTTGAAATCTATCGGGTCCAATGTTAGTTTTACATGGCGGAGCATGTATTTTGTGATTTCTAAATTGCCTTCATAGTTTAGGTGACACTTTGCAAAAAAAACCTTATTTAAATAAAGATTCTCCCAATCCCTCATTCACCAACTCATTATTCACCTAAATCCACAGGGATTCTCTTCTTTCTTTACAGAATTTAATCCAAATAGAATTAAAAAAAACCACATTGAAAACACTAATTTGCCGCTCGCAGAGCATTGTCACAAAATACAGACTAGGAGGCCTGTCGGCAACTAACCAATACAGAGTGGCTTCACTCTGGTTTGTAGCTGCTAGAATCCTCATGGGATCTATCCGAAATAAGCCTCACCAATGAGGTTTATTAATAAAATGTATGAATGAAACTATTTGATACAATGAAGTTCAATGCGGCTAATTTAAGGCAGGGAGTGATATAAATTTTAAATCTTATTATAAACCAACAACATTTAGGATGACTAAGTCCAAGGCGCAACAAATGTAACAAACTAAAGGCAGCTTGTAGCCAAAAATAGGTAACACCAAACCCTATACAATGTAGACAGACAAACAAAGAAATTGCAGACAAGCGCCAATCAAGAGGTAAAATGAACAAACAAATACAGGAACAAAAAACACTAGGTAATAAATATGTAATGGTCAAAAGTTCAAAGTCCTACATTCCAATAGGAAAGGGATGAGTCTTCTGGAAGAGTCCCAATGGCTTCATAATTCCTCGTAGGTCAAACATAAAAAAGAAGAAAAAGACCAAAACATAGTGCAGTCTGTAAATATAACAAGATGACAGAGGGAAACCCCTAGAATATCTGTGCACTCGTAAAAGAACATTAACACCACGGGGTAAATGTATCAAAGTGCGATTTTGCAAATCCATCGATTTTCTCGGGAGAGTTGAAACTCGCAGATGTATGAAGCTGAGATTTCATGCAAATCGCCAGAGTTCTGCTTCTGTCAAAATCGCTATTTGCAAAATCGCCAGAGATCAAACTCCCGACTGTTTGCCACTGCAGCTATACAGCTCTCAAATGTATGAAGCTGCGAGTTAGCAAACTCAGGAGAGTTTGCTTCAAACCACGCCAGATACAACACGCTGCTTGATAGCAGCGTGTTGTACAAACACATCACTGTTACACTGCCCTGGCAGTGTTAAAATGTTAAAGAATAGATAAAAATGAAAAAAAAAAAAAAAAAAGCGTGGGGTCCCCCCGCTATTCCAGCTTAACTCTAGTGCTGCCTGACTAGTGCTGGTCCCGTGAAAATCGGGGAAAAATTTTGCGTGGGGTCCCCCCGATTTTCACTTTACCAGCACCAGGCAAACCAGCCAGGGTTGGCGGCACTATAGCAGTGGGACACACGGCAGGAGTCCCCCTGCCATAATGACTAACCAACCCTAGACTGTTCAGCCCTGGGCTGGATTCCCTAGGGAGTGGGGTCCGCCGACAATTGGATGGTATAATTAATGTGGGACTGGGGCAAGCAAGGAGAGTTTGGACCAGAAAGAAGACATCTTTGGTGAGTATTTTGGGTGTTATTATTTTTAATAAATACATGTGGTGTAAATGAGGGTGGTTAGTATGTTTATTGTGGGTTTTTTATTTTTAATAAATGTATGTGGTATTTATCAGGGTGTTGTGGTTTATTTAACATATTTTTTTGTGGAACTACAGGTCCCAGCAAGCCAGGGATGTCAGGGCATGTTGGCACTTGTGGTTCTCCAAGTGCCAACATGCCCTGGCTTCCATGGGTATGCTGGTGCTTGTAGTTATACAAGCAGCAGCATGCCCACACTATTTTGGGCAACCTGGCTGGCTGGGACTTGTCGTATCACAAAACAAACTGGCGTCCGTTTATTTTTTTCACTCTTTATCACCGTATTACCCTACTACCCACAGCCCAGAGGTAGTAGGAAGAACCCTAGTGCT
This sequence comes from Mixophyes fleayi, assembly GCF_038048845.1. Classification (NCBI taxonomy): domain Eukaryota; kingdom Metazoa; phylum Chordata; class Amphibia; order Anura; family Limnodynastidae; genus Mixophyes; species Mixophyes fleayi. The sequence continues at coordinate 143,171,752 of NC_134403.1, read as the reverse complement.
ATCAGCACTGGGCTGGGTGTCCCCAGAGGGGGGGCCCACTCGTTTTTTTTCGGCGGACCCCACTCCCTAGGGAATCCAGCTCAGGGCTGAACAGTCTAGGGTTGGTTAGTCATTATGGCAGGGGGACTCCTGCCGTGTGTCCCACTGCTATAGTGCCGCCAGCCCTGGCTGGTTTGCCTAGTGCTGGTAAAGTGAAAATCGGGGGGACCCCACGCAAAATTTTTCCCCGATTTTCACGGGACCAGCACTAGTCAGGCAGCACTAGGGTTAAGCATGAATAGCGGGGGGACCCCACGTTTTTTTTTTTTCACTTTTATCTGTTCTTTAACATTTTGACAGCTGCCGGAGCTGTATGTCAGGCCAGTGTAACAGTGATGTGTTTGACAACACGCTGCTACAACACAGGAGAGTTAGCTAAACACGGGAGCGTTTACATCGCAGCAAATCGCCAGAGATGACCAGCGATTTTGAAGATCTGGGTCAAAATCGCACCTTGATACATTTCTGTTTTTTTTTCACTAAAATCGCGGGTTAACACCCGCGACTTTCCGCGATTTTAACACGCTGGCAAAATCGCACTTTGATACATTTACCCCCACGTGTTTTCAAGGGTAAAACTTAACCCCTCAGGGGTGCACACTCACCAAATGGCATAAATAATCAAGCCTGTAACACAGATGTCGCTCCTTCTATACAGTCAATCTTCTAACATGGGATCTTACTCGATCATAATAGAATCCAAAAGAAGAAAAGACGCTCCATAGTATAATAATATAAATTTATTCACAAAAATAAATAAACAAAAATGCACAGCGTCAGATAAAACCTGAAGGTAGGGAATAGATGGACCCTTACCGTCCTCAGAATGGCAAGAAACGTGTCATAGGTTGGAAAAATAGCGAGCAGTGTCCCGGGTAACTCTCACTTACGATCCCAGTTCTGCCAGAAAAAACACACCAAGGTCAGATAAAGGAACAGATCCCCGCTAGAGGCGTCTGGCGTCTGACATCACACTTCTCCCGTCAGCCAATGTGTTTCGGCTCATCTAGAGCCTTTGTCAAGGCATATAAACGGGGTAAAGAGTTATATCCCTTAAATAGTCAAAATAACCGGATGCTGACATATAAATCCCGGGCAATACAGCCGAACAAACACAATCATAATAATGATCCAAAATAACTTCAAATGAGGCAACAAATACCTAAAATTGATTATGCATACATAAATACAGTAAAAACAATTAATAAGTGAAAAAAAAAAAAAATAATAAAAAATAATAAAATATATATCCACCAGGGGTCTCCCATCCACAACACAGCCTGAGATACTCCTGCTTAGCTTCCCGGGTGGCATATACACACATCATGCTATACAAAATCAGCATTATAGAAATATAGAAATACAACTTATTCATCTGTAAGAAACCACTTGAGTTCAAAATCTTGGTTTAAACCTTCTGGGGCAAGAGTCCCCAAATTATAAATCCATCTCCTCTCGCTTTTGGCGAGAGCAATAGAGGTATTTTTCTGTCTCCAATTCCCTTCTATTTTAGCTATAGCTAAAAAATTCTTTAAGCCATTCACCATACACTTGTGATGGCTCTTGAAATGGGAGGACACAGAGTGATTTTCGTAGCCCTTCTTAATGTTACGTAGATGCTTAGACAATCTGACCTTAAGTGGCCGAGAGGTACGTCCAACATAAAAAAGGCCGCACTTGCACTCCAACAGGTAAACAACATTAGGAGTATTGCAACTCAAAAAAGATTTAATGGAATATTTGCGACCTTTCACTTCAAAACCAGAGGTTTTACTTTTCTGATCCGAAAAAGTGACTTTACATGCCGCGCAAAGTCCGCATCTAAAAAATCCCTTAGAAACAACGCCCAATCTTTTCACATTCATAAGGGCGCTCCTAACTAGATTATCCTTAAGGTTAGGGGCACGTCTATAAACAAACCTTGGGCAATCTGGAATCACACCTGGCACTCCAAATTTACCCGCTTCCTCCAAAAATGCTCCCGTTCTGCCGAACGTCACTGGAGAAAATCCCGCTCCCTGGCTGACTTCCTCCACTTTAAATTCATCCTTTCATCCTACAGCTCTGCCCTCTCACTCGCTAAACAATCTTTCTTTAAATCCCTCATCTCTTCCCAGTCCTCTAACCCCTGCCGCCTCTTTGCCACCTTCAGCACTCTCTTGGCCCCCTCCCCTCCCCCCACCCCCTCCTCCCTGACTGCCTCTGATTTCGCCTCCTTTTTTTTCTCCTCTAAAATCGAGGCCATCCGACTTGAAATCTCCTCCTCCACTCTCTCTTCCACCCCTCCCACTCTTCTGTCCTCCCCCCCCAACCACCTTCCCCTCCACTCCTTCCGTCCCACCACCGGCGAGGAAGTCCACTCTCTCATTTTATCATCCCCCCCCACTACCTGCCCCCTGGATCCCATCCCCTCCCACCTTCTTCGCTCCCTTTCCCCCACCACCTGCTCCCACCTTGCTCACCTCTTTAATCTCTCCCTCTCCACTGGCATCTTCCCCTCCTCCTTCAAACATGCTCTCGTATCCCCCATTCTTAAGAAACCTAATCTCGACTCCACTTCTCTCTCGAACTATCGCCCCATATCTCTTCTCCCATTTGCCTCCAAAATTCTTGAGAGGCTCGTCTGCAGCCGTCTCACCTCCTACCTTTCTGAATACTCCCTCCTTGATCCTCTCCAGTCTGGTTTCCGCCCCCTCCACTCCACTGAAACTGCCCTGGCTAAAGTCACCAATGACCTCCTCTCTGCAAAAGCCAGGGGCCACTTCTCCCTTCTCATCCTCCTTGACCTCTCTGCAGCCTTTGACACCGTTGACCACCCCCTCCTCCTTCACACCCTCCAGTCTTTCGGCCTCTCTGGCCCAGTCCTGTCCTGGTTCACCTCTTACCTTACTCACCGTTCCTTCTCTGTCACCACCTCTGGGTCTCTCTCCCCCCCATCCACCCTTCCAGTCGGGGTCCCTCAGGGCTCTGTTCTGGGACCCTTACTCTTCTCTCTATACACCTCCTCCCTGGGTGAACTCATCAGCTCCTTCGGCTTCAGCTACCACCTTTACGCTGACGACACTCAACTATACCTCTCCTCTCCTAATCTCTCTCCCTCCCTCCTCTCTAGGGTGTCCGCCTGCCTCTCTGCCATCTCCTCCTGGATGTCCTCTCGATTCCTCAAACTTAACCTTGCCAAAACTGAGCTCATAGTTTTTCCTCCCTCTCATACCCCATCCCCTTCTGACCTCTCCATCACTGTCGATAACACCTCTATCTCCCCTGTCCCCCAACTTCGCTGCCTTGGTGTCATCCTCGACTCCTCTCTCTCCTTTGGCCCCCACATCCTCTCTCTTGCTAAATCCTGCCGCTTCCAGCTGCGCAACATCGCTCGCATCCGGCCCTTCCTCTCCCAAGATGCCACCAAATGCCTTATCCACTCTCTGATCATCTCCCGCCTGGACTACTGCAACCTCCTCCTCACTGGCCTCCCCCACTCTCATCTCGATCCCCTTCGATCCGTCCTTAACGCTGCAGCTAGGCTTATTTTCCTCTCTCGCCGCTCCTCTTTTGTCTCCCCCCTCTACCTAGCCCTTCACTGGCTCCCATTCCCCTTCAGAATCCTCTTTAAGCTCCTCACACTCACCTACAAGGCCCTCGCCAACTCCACTGCGCCCTACATCTCCACCCTCCTCTCTATTCATGCTCCATCCCGCCCTCTCCGTTCTGCCTCTGACCGTCGCCTCTCTTCCCCCCTTATAACCTCCTCCCACGCGCGTATCCAAGACTTCGCCCGCGCTGCCCCCCTCCACTGGAACAAGCTCCCTCCCTCCATCAGAACTTCCCCTAATCTATCCAGCTTCAAACGGGCCCTAAAAACCCACCTTTTTCTTAAAGCCTTTCTGTCTCCCACTTAACTTCCTACCTTATCTTCTGCCTCTGTCCCCCTACTCTCCCTCTCTCCCCTGCGTCTCTCTGTCTGTCCACCCCTCCCCTTAGATTGTACGCTCCTCTGAGCAGGGCCATCTCTCCTCCTGTTTCCACCACTTCTAACTCTGCTCTCCAGCTACTTAGCCCTCCTCCTCAAAGGTCCTCCACCCCACATCCACTTTCGCTCCCTCCTCCCCCCTGGGGGTCTCCCTGTCTTCCACGCCCCCCTTCTTGGGCCCCGTCATTTTCGGATCCTCCCTCCCCCTTCCCCGCCCTCTCTAGCTGTGCATTGAGCGTACTGAGTTGCTGTGTTTACTGTACTGTGCTGTCTCCCATTGTATTGTGATTTTGTTTGTCTCTGTACGGCGCTGCGGATGCCTTGTAGCGCCTTATAAATAAATATTAATAATAATAATAACATCTACCAATAAAGGATCTTTTTTTAAAATATTCCAATATTTGCCTACTACTCTCTCTATCTGTCTATATTGAGAGTTATATTGTGTGACAAATGCTATTTTATTATCCTTTGGCTTACAAACTTCAGGACGTATCTTATTTATGCCATTTGGTGAGTGTGCACCCCTGAAGGGTTAAGTTTAACCCTTGAAAACACGTGGTGTTAATGTTCTTTTACGAGTGCACGGATATTCTAGGGGTTTCCCTCTGTCATCTTGTTATATCTACAGACTGCACTATGTTTTGGTCTTTTTCTTCTTTTTTATGTTTGACCTACGAGGAATTATGAAGCCATTGGGACTCTTCCAGAAGACTCATCCCTTTCCTATTGGAATGTAGGACTTTGAACTTTTGACCATTACATATTTATTACCTAGTGTTTTTTGTTCCTGTATTTGTTTGTTCATTTTATCTCTTGATTGGCGCTTGTCTGCAACATTTAGGTTGAGTTCTTGAAATGAACTGATGGAATAGTAATAAACAATTATACATGGGTGATATACTATATATATTTTATCCTGACCTCGGTGACATAGAAATCACTGTAACTGCCCTAGTCACCCCCTCCCTCCCCAAGCAGATCTGGAATGAATGAACCTGTAAGCACTGATGCAAATTCAGGAAATGAAACTGTAAGCATTGATGTAAATGAAATCGGTGGGTCAATACTGTACATTACCTAATCTGATGGCTATGGAGTTTTCTTTTTCTAAAGTGTGCTGAAAATAGTTAAAATCATTGATGCCATTGATAATAATACTGTAAGGTTAGAGAGATAAGAATTGAACAATCTGGTGAAAAATGCTAATTGTGATTGCAAAAGAGTATTGCAAATGTGCATTTGCAAACTACTGTACTGCAAATGATCCATACATACTGTTACATGATTAATACCAAGATGATGTGACTGGCATCAAGAGCATTAGATTTGGTCCTCTATATTGCAGTACATATTTTTTTTCAGAGATTCTATCTATCTATCTATCTATCTATCTATCTATCTATCTATCTATCTATCTATCATGTGAGAATATTCTGTTTGCAACTAAACATTTGTTTCAAACTTTAGAACTGGAGAGAGAATAGTCAACTAAAAATGGAGAATTGTTTGTAGGAAAGCATTGATATGGAAAGGGTATTTTTTATTCAATTAATTCCCATGGCTGTTTATCTGTTCCAGTTTTGCAGCCTAGGCATCGTAAAAATGAAAGGGTATATAACAAATGTATCCTTTTTATATAAGAGTAGTATGTCACTGCTGTGACACATAATCAATAGCTACCTTTAACAGATGTGTTGTTAGAAGGGTTATAGTGATGCATTGCTGGTTATATGTTTGCAGCATGTGATGAAGTGCATTTGTTAGATTTCTGTGTATAGCACATTAAAGAACTTGGTGAGGCACAGAATTTAAAGTTCTGCAGAATAACTGGCATGTGACTAAGCTGATTATTACATATTACTACTTATTTCTTTTATATTATGTTTTTGTTCTCTTGAATGTAACTTCAATTCATTCCATATAGGATATGCCTTATTCAGTTGATATATCTCTTATCCCCGGATACACTGTAACCCAAAGCAACTAATCAGACTTAAGCCTTTCATTAACCTAAGCTACAGTTGAGGTGTCATAAATGAGACATGAGACATTTGCTTTATTTGAATCATTTTGATGAAAACTAGAATCAAGGTATATATTTTTATATGATGTTTAAATACAGCATTATGGGCTTGATTCATTAACAAATGCAAAATAAATGAAATGTGCATTTCTAAAAGAAAGCACATACATCTGGTATATGCACATCCATGTTCAACAAGGAGTGGATCTGAAGATATGTCTGTTGATTAACGCGGGACTAGGTCGGCTCTGTTTTATTAGGATGTTCTTAATGTCTACTATGCATAAAATACATTTTTACAGTTTGTCCTGATTGCAAACACATATTCTAGCTTGCGTACACAGCCGTCATCACTAATAATAGGCACTTACACCAGACCTGTAGCTGGTGCAAGTGCTATGACTGAAAATCACATACCTTTGAGATGCCCAAAGCTTAAATCAGACGCTGCTGCGTGCGCTTGAGCTTGGCACGCCCTTATTATACATTGTCTACGTGCACACACCCTGTCCTCTCCCCATTCTGCCCTTGAAATCGTAAGCTGTCGTAAGTGTCCTTTGCGCTTCAAGATGAATTTGAAGCTGCTGCATTCTGTGGCGTGTGGTCCGGTTGTGTTCATGCACAGAGTAATTGTGTGCATAATATGCAAGGTGTCACCATTCATGCTCCTTAATGAATCAGGCCCTATGCGTTCTGTGTTTAGATATCATTTCAGAGGTGATTGCAATTAAATTCATAAATTGCTGTGGAGTTGTAAGTTTACCAATGATTGTAGCTAGTATACTAGCTTTCACCTTACTGTAATTCTGTAATTTCACTGTATGCATGCTTATTAAAATAACATAAAATCTCTAATAAAATACAAGTTTCAAAAGTAAAATATAAAAATTTACATTATTTAAATATAGTGAGTGTTTTGTTATGATGCTTCTTATTATTAGAGAGTATCCATTTATGGAGAATTAGAGTGTTATACGGATTCATACTCTTCCTTGAACTCTGTTTTATTTCATCCTCATCCAGTTATCTCCGTTCCATTTCTCACAAGTCAGTGTAGTTAAAGTATCTTTATTTACACTGTTTAGATCTCTATACAACCACAGTTATGCCACAGCCAATAGTGAAGCTGTTCTGTAGAGGAAGGTGAGGCAGGTTAATACAAAGGTCAAGGAAATAGAGAACTATTATTAACTTAAGGAAAAGCGATTTTCACACATTCAAATATATTCATACAACTAATGTAAATAAAATTTGGAGAAACTCCCAACTTTTCATGTATTTACAATTGCAACACTACATTATGTTGTTCACTGAGGATAAATTGGCTCTGCCTTCCCCGTTCTTTAGACTATTTACTTCATTATTCTAAAATCATTAATTATAGGATAACATTTTTATACAATGATCTATTCCATTCAGACTCCCCGAACACATGGCAATCTACTTGTGTTGTCTGGGCTGGAGACTCCTTAATACTGTTGTGAGGGAATGGGGTGCTACTGGACTGAGAACTTTTTATTCATCACCCGTTTCTCACAGTTTAATGTACTTTTTAATCCTTGGTCCACTCTAAGTATATACACCAGAGCATTGGTGTATTATGTGTATTATTAGTTCAAGTTATTAGGTACATTTTGCCATTGCTATTACCTGCAATATTGTATGTATTAGAAATAGAAATAATATTGCCATATTGTGTGAAAATAGCAGGACAGCAAAAGTCATTAGCTAACACAGCTAAGGTAATTACCATTTGTCTCAAATGTCCATTGTTATGAGGTGTGGCTTAGATTTGGTTTGTAATCAGAACATTGTCTCAATATAAAGGTTATTGTATAGAAATGTAAGGTCTCCATGGAAAAGCACTTCAGGGCTTAAATTCCACCTCCACAGGGAACCCTCAGGAGTTGAGTGAATAAGGTACCATTGTTCCTTTTTTTGCTCCCTATTGTCCACTAGTGAGATTTACAGTCAGCCTGGGAAGGTAGGGGAGGGAGCTGGATAGTGTGAGAAGCCCACCAATCGAGATCTTTTGCAACACCCCTGGGCAGGCAGTTCCCAAGTTGGGATTAGGAGGTGATAAAAGAGGCTACCCTGGGAGCTGGACATGTGTGTGACTGATTTTGGCCATAGAACATGCCAGAGATGTGCTGTGGAACATATCTCACTGGATTTATTGGGACTGATTTCCTCACTTGTTGGACCTGCTATTGTTAAGGGGGCCGTGCTGTATTTAATCCTGTTCTGCAGAATAAATCATCCTTCTATTTTTCCTCTAATACTGTGTCTGAGTGATTTGGGAACCACGTATCTTCACAACTGTCTTCCCCAGTAGACCTGTTTAAATATTTTGACAATATAATGAAATGTTTGCATTCAGCCAAATTATAGGAGGTCCATTTGAAAATCATAAATACTGGGCTTATATTTCTCAATATCAACGAAAACATTACTCAGCAGGTGAAACTGGCTTATGTCCAAAATACAAAACCATTTCTGCATCTTTTTTCCATCATTTCTGGTCCTGTCCAAAGATAGTCAAATTTTGAAATAAAGTTTTGGCTTTCTTCAATTCTTCTTTAGGAATCACTTCGCCCATCGACCCTGTTGCTCTTCTTTGTAATTATGATAACTGGATTCAATTTCTTCCCCTGAAAGGTGTCAAAGATGTTAAATCATTTATAACAGTCATTATTACCATGGCAAAGAAAGCTATTCTTTGTAACTGAATTGCTTTCTTTCTGATGCTAAAACTGAACTGATGGACACCCTATACCTTGACAGGCGGGCAACACTCCCGGACATTGAGAAATTAGTTGCTATTTTTTATGCTAAAAATGGGGCCCTTACATAGATCATTTTAACAGTGATCTCCAAACCAATAACATGCCAACGACTTGGCCACTGCATAGACATCTGGGCAGGGCCGGACTGGCCATCTGGCACTTCTGGCAAATGCCAGAAGGGCCGATGGCTATATGGGCCGGCCCGACTCCCCCTGTCTTCTTGGTGGCTGGTTCAGGTGAACCAGCCACCTCTGCTGCGCGCTCCCCAGCTCCCTCCCCCGTTATGCTGTGCAGCCAGTTACACTGGTGAGTTTCCTGTCTTTTTTAATTTGTTTTGTTTTTTTACTGAAGACGGGGGGGGGGTGCCGCGATTCTCGGGGGGGGGGTCGCTGGGGTGCCGTGATTTTCGGGGGGGGGGGGGTGCCGCGATTTTTGGGCGGGGGTGCCCGCGATTTTCAGGGAGGGGGGCTCGCGGGGGTGCCGCGATTTTCGGGCGGGGGGGTCGCGGGGGTGCCGCGATTTTCGGGCAGGGGTGCCCGCGATTTTCAGGTGGTGAGAGCCAGGGAGTGCTGGGAAAGGGGGTGAGAGCCAGGGAGTGCTGGGAAAGGGGGTGAGAGCCAGGGGGTGCTGGGAAAGGGGGTGAGAGAGCCGAAAGGGGTGCTGGGAAAGGGGGTGAGAGAGCCGAAGGGGGTGCTGGGAAAGGTGGTGAGAGCCAGGGGGTGCTGGGAGAGGGGGTGAGAGAGCCGAAGGGGGTGCTGGGAAAGGGGGTGAGAGAGCGGAAGGGGGTGCTGGGAAAGGGGTTGAGAGCCAGGGGGTGCTGGGAGAGCGGGTGAGAGAGCCCAAGGGGGTGCTGGGAGAGGGGGTGAGAGAGCCAAGGGGGTGCTGGGAGAGGGGGTGAGAGAGCCGAAGGGGGTGCTGGGAGAGGGGGTGAGAGAGCCAGGGGGTGCTGGGAGAGGGGGTGAGAGCCGAAGGGGGTGAGAGAGCGGAAGGGGGTGCTGGGAAAGGGGGTGCTGGGAGAGGGGGTGAGAGAGCCAGGGGGTGCTGGGAGAGGGAGTGTGAGAGCCGAAGGGGGTGAGAGAGCGGAAGGGGGTGCTGGGAAAGGGGGTGAGAGAGCTGAAGGGGGTGCTGGGAGAGGGGGTGAGAGAGCTGAAGGGGGTGCTGGGAGAGGGGGTGAGAGAGCGGAAGGGGGTGCTGGGAAAGGGGGTGAGAGCCAGGGGGTGCTGGGAGAGGGGGGTGAGAGAGCCAAAGGGGGTGAGAGCCAGGGGGTGCTGGGAGAGGGGGTGAGAGAGCCCAAGGGGGTGCTGGGAAAGGGGGTGAGAGAGCCGAAGGGGGTGCTGGGAAAGGAGGTGAGAGAGCCGAAGGGGGTGAGAGAGCCAGGGTGGTAGGGGGTGCAGGAAGAGGAGTGAGAGAGCCGGGGGGGTGAGAGAGCCAGGGTGGTAGGGGGTGCAGGAAGACGTGTGAGAGAGCCAGGGGAGTAGGTGGTACAGGAAGATGTGTGAGAGCCAGCGGAGAAGGTGGTGCAGGGGGTTAAGTGAGAGGGACAAAGGAGAAGATGGTGCAGGGGCATAGGTAAAAGAAAGTGTAAAGGGAGAGACATCTTAAGAATGGGAATGTCAGGGATGCAACCATCATAAAACACAAGTAGTAATGAAGAATGGAAATGCACAGAGGGGACAAGTGTTAAAAAAAATAAAAAATCAAGCCTTCATACTCCATTCACTTATATTTTCTATACCCCCACTCCTAAATTTCTGCTTCGACCACTGCCCTCTATTCCTGCTCCCGACTGCCTGTGTGAGCTGACAGCTGCTGATCCCTCCTCGCCCAGCGCGCCCACTAGGAGAACAGAACACAGGATGCCATAATCAGGTAAGTTCATATATTTTCTCGTGTGCAATATGTTTTTAACCATCCTTTCTTGAACTGGGGACACTACAGCGTATCCAATAATGTTTAACACTATGTATTGCTCATTATTGCGCTGTAATGTTTTTTGCATATTTTGTACAGATAGTACAGAGATTTTTAATTAAGAGGAAAAAACATTGCTTGTCATAAATTTTATCTGTAATTGTGTCAATATATCTATTTTTGTTTGCATTGTAAATGATATATTAAGCTACTCTTGGGACTCACACTCAGTATCTGATATGCTGTAGCAATTTTTATTTGTGAATGAGTTTTTATCTGAGCTTTACTAATGATTTGGGGGCACTACTATGCCGTAATATGATTTGTGGGCACTTCTGCATGACCAAATATGAATTGAGGGTAATACTATGTGGCATAATATGACCTTGGGGCACTACGGTGTGGCATCATATGAACTTCTGCCAAAGGCAAGTCTTTCATTGTTGAATATGATGGGAGCCCAAAGAAGTTGCTATATCGGGGCCCAAAATTCCTCTTGTCAGCCCTGCCTGTGAGTCAAGGGGGTAGACACCTCCAGGTAAATAATCTAAATGTTTCCTATCTAATCAAACTGATGGATCACATCCAATTATTTCTCACCCACCTCCTCTATCCCCCTTAATTTATATACTGTGTTATTTAAAATGAATAGAAAAGACGCATATCCAATTACTGTAGTAAAACAAAAATATTTTTCTCTGACATTTTGCTGTAGATGGAAATACTTTTAATGCGGCCGTGTGGATTCAACTGATCATTCAATAGTTATGTTTTTTTTAGATATATGTTAGTTTTATTTCATGTGGAATGATTCATGAAAATTCTGCCATTACTATTTAATTGAGGGAAAAGGGTACCTGTTACCTATATGTGTGTGTAAGTACTCTGTTCGTTGTTGCTATTTTGTGGGAGATTTGAAAAAAGCAAAACATTGTTTCCTACAGTGGCGTCTGTATAATTGGTGGTATTGCTGTAGTATGGGGTGACGTGGTGGTGGCAATGTTGTAGTGTGTTTGGGGCTTAGTATTGCTAATAAGTAGGAGAGGGTATTGCTATAATGTGGGGGTGATGCCGGTTGCTATAATGTGGGGAGTGATGCCGGTTGATGTAATGTGGGGGGTGATGCTGGATGATGTAATGTGGGGGTGATGCCAGTTGCTGTAATGTGGGGGTAATGCTGGACGCTGTAATGTGGGGGTGATGCCGGTTGCTGTAATGTGGGGGTGATGCTGGTTGCTGTAATGTGGGGGGTGATGCCGGTTGCTGTAATGTGTGGGGTGATGTCGGTTGCTGTAATGTGGGGATGATTGATGTAGTATGAGTGTGTGTGGGGGGTTATTTATTGCTGTAATTTGGGTACTAATAATGTATTGTCATGGTGTTTATTGATGTAATTGGGGTGCTAATAATGTAATGTTTAGGGTCATTAGGAGAAATAAATACCCCCCCCCCACACACACTCATACTACATCATGTTGTACTGCGCCAGCATCAGTGTGCAACAATATAGTGCAGGGAGTCCACAACACGTGGGCCTGTGTGCTTTAAATGCCAGGGATGATTTTTAGTCCCAGTCCGGCCCTGCATCTGGGTGATAACTAACCTTTGAGTTCTGTCTCTCTGAACTGTGCGTGTGATGTGTATTTGATATTAAGGTCCTCCCCTATAAGGAGACTTATATTTTTGTTCATACTATTCCATGGCACTTCTCTGCAGGTATGCATTACTGGGACATATGTGTATTTTTCTCTGTTCACCTACATGGGTGATTAGTTAGTTAATTTGTTAGTTATTTGATGTTGTTAAATATCTTTACTTTTGTCTTGTCATTTAGTTTTTCCGACCCTTCACCTTCCTCCACCACTAATACTTTGGTCACCACTCTTTGCATAGTTAGTTTTAAACATATGGCATATGGAAATATTTTTGAAGTATTATTGTTTATATTTCCCTACAATTATTTCGCATTGTGATATATTTCAGTTGTTTGCAATATATGCACCCATAATTTATGCTAGAGGTGTTTGTCTTGCACTGCACCATGATAAAGTTTTTATATTGCTCTCATGGTAGGTGTCTCTGCTTTTGTCATTATACTGTTTTTGTTAGCAAAAATTCAATAAAACAGGTATTAAAAAAAAAAACTCACTTGTTATCTTAATAGACAAGTAAAGTCAATATTTGACATTAATATATATTAAAGGCTGTGTGTTATTGAGCTGAAAAAACGTATTTATACTTAGATAAATATGTCCATCATGAGACCAGACCGGTGATGTCACATCAGCTTTTTAATAGAGCTGCACTGGATGTCAAGTTAGCATTAAAAGAATGATTTTATCTTCTTGCTTAGTATCTGAACTTTTCAACTTTCATGCATAGTGATCCTTTAAGTGTGATCTTTAAATCTTGATCATTTAAAATGCAATGTTTAAAATGCAAGTTGAAGGTGAATAGGATACTGTAGATAAAAGCCAATGTAGTTCTAATGTTATCTCCTACAGTATATGCGAATACAACTGGTGCTATAGATAAAAGTTCCTGTGAAATAAAAGTAGAACTGAAACATAAAATGGCACTTAAACAGGTAATTACTGTGCCAATATCAGCATGTTAGACAACAGAGCAGCTCTGTTATGTAGAATGATAATTGGATATAGAGTACTTTTCTCTGGTTTTGTAACAATACATGAATCATCGAAGACAAAAAAGGTTAAATGCACCAATATACTGCAAGTTGCATTAAAAAAATAGAGCATATAAATAACATAGTTGAGTGTGATGAATTGACAAGACCTGCATGGTATTGTTTCTACTGTACTTATAATTCAGCCATGACTTGGCACTAACTGGTACTATTTCTTCTCATGTCAAGGGATTTATTTATAAAAGTATAATTATAGTGTGTCTTGTTTTCAGTGTTTTTTTGGGAATTCAGTATTTATTATGTTTCACGTAAACAAAATATGTGTTTTTTAGTATTAATGAACAGATATACATTTTAAACCATATGATTTGGATATTTTGTTTTTAATTTAAACAGGAGATAGGTGAAGGTTTACAGAGGACAGTGCGTCTAGGGACATGATAAAGGTCCTCAGGATCCTAGGGCACAAGGTGTCAGTGAAGAAAGTGAAGGATTTAATGTTCCATACGCTAGAAACCCATGTTAATGTGAATGTTTATTTATGTTACCAGTATTACTGAAATTGCTTAAATTATGCTAACACTCATATAGAAAAACAGTGTTGACATTAGAAATGCATGAGGAATGTGTTGAGATAAAGAGTAGAAAGAGAATGATTAGAAATGAAGAAAAGATTAGGATCATGTGACAGGGAGCACGAGACGGTGAGTGTCACGGAGCCTGAGCTGGGAGTAGACCTCGAAGCCCCACTCTAGATAAACTTAACCCCAGAGGGGTGAGGAGTCTAACGGTAGAGAGGTATTCACTAGGGATCCCTGCAAGGGAATATGGACTTAGCTGCTCTCTAGCCGCAGGTCGCGGCTCTCTAATGGGGATTAGAGTAGGAGGAGATGGAACCATGGAGTGGAGCAGGACTGCTGGATGATTCATCATCATCATCATCATCATCATCATCACCACCATTTATTTATATAGCGCCACCAATTGTACAGAGAACTCACTCACATAAGCCCCTGCCCCATTGTGGCTTACAGTCTAAATTTTCTAACACAGACAGACAGACAGACAGACAGACGGACAGACAGACAGACACACAGACTAGGGTCAATTTGTTAGCTGCCAATTAACCTACCAGTATGTTTTTGGAGTGGGGGAAGAAACCCGAGCACCTGGAGGAAACCTACACAAACACGGGGAGAACATACAAACTCCTCAAAGAAAAGGCCATGATCTGGAACTGAACTCATGACCCCAGTGGGTCAAGGGTCAGGGCAACAGGCAAGAATCAAATCCAAAAGAACAAAGCCAAAGGTAATACACGGGAAGTTCAATAGAAATACAGGTTCAAGTACAGCAGCAGGGTAAGACACAGTAAACTGGAACTATAACCAGCAGGGAGGCTAAGCCCTGGCTGTCTTATATACAGATACTGACCAATGGCAAACAGAGAGGACCAGCATGATAATCAGCCCCAGGAGCTGATTAATTAATTAATACAACTACTTGCGCACGCACCCGGCTGCACCTAATGCTGGGACACGGCGCTATCACACACAGCGTCCTGACCGTTTTCTAGGCAACAGTCAGAGCAAAACAGGAAGTGACATCCGGTTGTCATGGAGATGGCTGGGAGACTTCCTGTGGAGAGTCACTGTGGTCTGAGGCACTGCCGCGACTCGTGACAGGAGGTAGTTCAATGTTGAAGAATGATTAGTTTGGCAATAGTAAAAGCCACCGTAAGGAATGGTTTAATATCTTGAGTTTCATGTGGGGGAATGAATGGGATGCAACTGTTATAGTAACAGAGAAGGATGCCAACACTGTTAGAAGGTAGTGCCCAGGATGTCCTTCAGTCTGTCCTCTCGAATTTTAGTTAGGATCTTGTAGTCAACATTTAAAAGGGAGATTGGCATATAGGAGCCTGGATCTTCTGTGGGTCTGCTAGGTTTTGGCAAGACTTTAAGAATAGCAGAATTAAAATGAAGGGGCAAGGTATGATTGATAAGAATGTGGTTGAAAAACTCTGTGAGGGGCTCAAGAATGGTATTTGCCAGTATTTTGTAAAATCCCACAGTCATCCTGGCTTAAGTAGGGCTTAAGGGTTTTAGTGACTTCCTCTAGTCCAATACGGGTTAAGAGGGATAACGCCTGCTGATCTGCAAAACAATCAATAGCGTTTCTTTTACAAGCTTCTTCGGTGATATCTCGAAACTGGAATACCTAAATATAATAATAGCCACCATGGCTTCTCTTTTTGTGCATGTGATATCTGAATTTAACTCACTGGAGAACACTGACCTCATTTTTTGACAGTTTTATTTCAAGTTATTAAGGAATATTGTGTGAGCTGGATCATCACTTACAGACCTTTTTTAACTCAGCTGAGTTATATTATTTAGCAGTCTATTGTTATGGTGACCAGTGCGGCATAAACTTGTAGAACTATAGTAGAAGAGGTCTTGACCTTTAGCAGCCGAGACTGGTTACTCTCACAGGTACTCGGATGCCCCCAGGACTTACACTCAGTGTAGTACAAGTTTATGTTCACACGGCAGTGCACAGGTACAGGAGGTAATACACGGAGTAAAGACAGGCCAGAGATCAGCGGACTGGACAGAGCACAGGTGGAAACATCAGGTACAAGCAGGGTCAGGGCCACAGGCAAGGTTCAGGGTCCAGGTACATGCAGAAGGTTAGGATCACAGGCAAAAGGTTCAGAGTCCAGGAACAGGTAGAGGTCATACACAGAAAAAGCAATCCAAGGTTCAACACCAATATAGCACAGGAGCAGGCAGCAGTACTGAGACAGAACGCTATAACCGGCAGTAAGGCTCAGTCCTCACTGCCTTAAATAATACTAACAGCCAGGTCCTGGGGATAGTATCCCCAGGACCTGGCTAAGTATTAATAGCAGTGAGGCCAATGAGATCTAGTGTGCCCAGCTGCACTAATGAATCAGGCTGCAGCATATTTACTAATTACTGAACAGCCCTGTGTGCGCACTCCCGGCTGTTTGACAGCAGGCTGGGTGCGGCGGAAGGGAGCCTGAAGATTCCCGGTTGTTGCCTAGGCAACCAGGGCGAAGGAACCGGAAGTGACGCCCCGATCGGAATGGAGACGGCCGGGACACCCCCAGCAGGGCAGTGAGAGTGACTACTGATGTCTATCAAGCTGATGTAGCAAAATGGACCTAATTGTTATACACACTTATAGATCTTCTTTAGTATTATTAAGAGTTCTTATTTTGATATAGGTTGCAAGTTTTGAACTGATGGATGGACATCAATCTTTCATCAAATAACAGATCTAGTGCCCTATACAATAAAATATGCAAATGCCGATACGTGCCACTTGTTTGCACTGGTCATGGCCTCCCAGAAGGAAACCATACACCAGAGAATGCAGCAATGTCCAATTGATATTCCAGTGTAAAGAACCCTAACTACAGTTGATGATTTTTTTGGTGGGGAGGGGGGGGGGGGGGTGAGCATGCGTCTGTAGTCAATTTACAATGAGAGCATGCCAAGCTCAAGAGCACACAGCACCAGCATCAATCATGGGTTCTCAGTTGTTACAATTGCACCAGTTGCGGGTTTGGTGTAAGTGCTGATTACTAGTGACAACGGTCACTTATGGAAGCTAGGGCATGTGTTTGCAATCAGGAGCAACTGTAAAAATACACAAAAATGTATTTTATGTACAGTAGACAACCTCATAATGTATTCTAAGGGGGAAAAAAACAAAAGATAAAAAACCTTATTTTTATTTTTTAATGTTTTGTCATTCATGACTATTATTAAAAGGTGAGAATCATTGACTAGTTTTTTTTTCTGTGTGTTCTTTTGGGACTTCATATTCCACATATGTATTGGACATGTCCTTCAGTGTATTGTCTGTCAGAGCAGAGCGGACCTCAATCCGTATTCATCAACAGACGCATCTTTACAACCGCTCCTTATTGAATACGGACGTGTATATGCCCGATGTACGTGCACTTTTTTAAAAATGAACATTATGGTCACTTTGCGTTCCTTCATGAATCAGGCCCTTAGTGTAGGCCCTTTTTTGCTGTGTACAGTGCACTGGAACATATTTAGGAATATTCAGAACTGAAGGAATCCATTTAGCTTCAGACTGAATTAGCTGTCACAAATAGAATGCCAGAATAAGCCACAGGAGAGGGGGCGGGGGGGGGGGGGGTCAAGGTTAATTTCTGTTGGATTGCTATAAAGGTACTCCTGCATAGTAACCACTGCAAAGCTACAAGTTCCCCCCTCCCCCATCCACTAGAAGTCTGGACGATAAAAAGGAGGTCTAAGAATATAGGAACTATTAGAAAAAAATTATTTTGTGGATTAGCCTCAATGGTAATAGTTTGAAAGATGATATTGAAGGAAAACCAGAGGTATGGTATGGAGTAGGGTGGTTTTTATTACATATGCAGTGATTTTGGGAAACTTTTTTTGTAGTGGGTGGAATATGATATGTGCAATATTAAATCAGGACTATATAGAGTAATGCATTGCTGTGTTCCAGTAAAAACCACCAATACATTTATTTAATAATATGGGTTGACTGGCCTCGAATTTCAATTGTTTGCTTCTGTAGGCTTTTTTCACCTCCTCCCCACTGATGTCTCCCACATATCTTCTTTATAAAGGAAATAAGTGCATATACATATAAATACATTTATTTAACCAGCAATATAAAATGGTTGTTTGCTTTTTATGCCGAATACACAAACAATGTGGTTGATACTGAAATAAGGAATTTTCTGCCACCATAGGAGTGGGTCTTTCTCAAAAAATCCACCCATGGATCTGATTCAATTTAATTGATTGTGCAGTATTCATACGGTGTATTGTTACAAACTGACACAGTAAGTAAATAAATCTCGATTCAATTCCTAAATTTGGGCTCACCATTTCTGCTAGGCCTGGGACTATGAGACATTCTCATTAATCAGGGCCTGTCTTTAAAAACACACACAGTTTCAGTTTTAAAGTAATCTTTATCTAATCTGACACAGAAAAATAAAGTAACAAGTTTCAAGTCAAACAAGGAAGCTGAATGGGACACATGTGCCTGAATTTTAGAAGACTGCTCCCTTTATTGTAGACTTTAGTGTCAGAGATTTTTTGTAAAGTATGACTGATATTCTTTTAAGATTATAAATGGACTACATTGAAGTTTGGCATTTTTGATTGTCAGTTTGTGCCATATGCAAGCGTGGGACTGGCAGAGGTTAACAAAGAAATCAATAATGCAGAAATAATTAAAATTACCAAATGGCAGAAATCTTCTCCAAGAAGATTGTTAAAATCTGTACTTTTCTCCTTCAGGTATGTTTAACCCCCTCCAAACTCTACAGTTACAAAATAACAAAATTTCTGTGCTTCTGTCCTGTTCCTGCTTGTTCCAGTTCCTGTGGATACTCTGCACATTTTTCTATTGGACCTACTGTTGCGACCCTCTGTCTGTACCTTGGACCTTGCCTGTTTGTCTGTGACCCTGACCCTTTGGCCTGTCTCTTGGACTCCGCTGTTCTGCCTGTGACCCCGACCCTTGGCGTGTATCTGACCATTCTACCTTGCTTGTGACCCCTGACCTCGGCTTACGTCTGACCATCCGTTACCATCTACTTTTGTGATATGTGGCATCTGCTTTTCTTAAATAATTAATTGCATGCTCTTGTAACAAAGATAAATTCCACACTAGGAAGGAAGATGGAGAGGTCAGTTTTTGTTATATCTAAATGTGGATCTAGGTTTGAACAGCAGGTTTAAACAGAGATCATTGGAAGAGAAACAGCAGAAAGCAGCACATCTTCCCTATACACACTGAGATTAAGTCAAATAGGAACAGTTCTTTCACTCATTAACTTACTATAGATATCACCATTAATTAATTAATTTCTGGACTATTCTGGAGTATTTTTTTTTTACTTTCATGTATCACAGTTTCCTTTTACCTCTCTGCTTTAATGCACCTGTTGTTCTCATTGGGTCTCATTTAGAGCTTGATGTACATCAATTGTTTGTTGTAAGCTATGTATTATTGCTCTGTGAATTCGCTCCAAAAATGTTCACATATATATAGACCGATCAGTCACAACATTAAAACCATCTGTCTAATATTGTGTAGGTCCCCCTCGTGCCGCCAAAACAGCTCTGACCCATCGAGGCATAGACTTCACAAGACCTCTGAAGGTGTCCTGTGGTATGTGGCACCAAGGCATTAGCTGCAGATTCTTTAAGTCCTGTAAGTTGCAAGGTTGGGCCTACATTGCTCTGACTTGTTTTTTTCAGCACATCCCAGTTCTGAGGAATTTGGAGGCCAAGTCAACATGTTGAACTCTTTGTCATGTAGCTCAAACCATTCCTTAACAAATTCTGCGGTGTAGAACGGGGCATTATTCTGCTGAATATTCTGGACTACCATCAGTAAATACTGTTGTCATGAAGGGGTATACTTGGTCTGCAACAATGTACAGGTAGGTGGTACGTGTCAAAGTAACATCCACATGAATACCAGGACCCAAGGTTTCCCAGCTGAACTTTGCCCAGTGCATGACACAGCCCCTGCCAGCTTGAATTATACCCATAGTGCATTCTGGTGCCATCTTTTCCCCCGGCTATCCCCATAATGTAAAGTAAAACATAATTCATCAGACCCTGGCCACCTTCTTCCATTGCTTCATGGACCAGTTCTGGTGCTCACTTGCCCATTGTAGACACCTGTGGTGGTGGACAGGGGTCAGCATGGGCACTCTGACCAATTTGCAGCTACACAGCTCTATACAAAGCAAGCTGTGATGCACTTTCTATCATAGCCAGCATTAGTATATTCAGCAATTTGTGCTACAGTAGATCTTCTTTGGGATTGGAGCCGACAGGCTGGCCTTCATTCGCCACGCGCATCAGTGAGGGTTGGGCACCCATAACCCTGCCACCAGTTCACTATTTGTCCTTCCTTGGACCAGTTTTAGTAGGTATCACTGCAGTTTGGGAACACTCCACAAGACCTGCCGTTGTGGTGATTCCCTGACCCAGTTTTCTAGCCATCACCAATTGTCCCCTGTCAACGTCGCTCAGAACCTTATGCTGGCCCATTTTTCCATGAATTTTAAGAACTGACTGTTCACTTGCTGCTTAATATATCCCTAATATATCAATGTTATCCACTTCATTTGTCAGCAGTGGTTTTAATATTGTGGTGGCTGATCGCTATATATATATATATATATATATATATATATATATATATATATAGCCTTTTGGGTATCGCTCTTGGAGAGCTGGATTACTATCAGCTGTTGAACACGAGTGTATTGTTTGTTTATATCTGGATTTGAATGACCATTCCAACGTGCGCTGTAAACATCGATTTTCTACACAGATAAGTCTCATATTTCAATATTGAACTACTGGTCATATTGACATTCGAATATAAAGATTTCTGCTGAGTGAATCGTTTCTATTGAGACATTAATGACTGTGAACCCATCCACTACAAGATAATACTCTGGTGCTTGTGCACACAAGGGGGATTATTTATGCTCCAAAACCGATGGAGATTTTTACTATTGCTGCCTCCTTGTAACAATTATGTAATGTGTACAACAATGCAGTAATGTAGGCATTAAATATGGAGTACTTGCCTTACTCTAGATCAGCGCTGGCCGGCCGATGGTGTGGAGTCTAACGAACCCCCTGGTGTTTACCAAGAACCGCCGCAAGGCGGGATGGGCTTTGCTGCGGAGGATCGCAGGTCGTGGTCCACTGGTCTGCCTCTAGAGGTAAAGATGTAGGAGGTAGCTCACGATTACACTGGAACTGGAAGGTAGTATCAGGATAGCCGACGTCTGGTACACTGGATACAGGTAATGCATAGTCAGCAAACCGGGGTCTTGTACACTTGGAGCGGAGATAATGCGTCGTACAACAAGCCTGAGTCTGGTACACTGGAGTGGAGATATATATGTAGTCAGCAAGCTGGGGTCTGGTACACTTGGAGTGGAGATAATACGTGGTCAGCAAGCCTGGGTCTGGTACACTTGGAGTGAAGATAGCCTGAGAAGTCAGCAAGGAGAACTGGTACACGGAGAATCACGCAGGAATCACCAAGTCAGGGAACATAGGAAGTTGCTCTGATGCTGTCCAGGCGTCAGTGCAGGTCTTTAGTAGTTTGCAGGTTTGAATTCCCCGCCCCGTACTGTCATGTGACAGCGTCGCCGCGACCCGGAAGAGAGAGAGGATTGCGACGCTGGAGCGAGGACATGTGAGTTGTAACCCTAATGGTAAATGATGATGTCAGAATGTCTGTATGGATATAGAATGAATATTACCGAACTATTATTCATTCAATGAATACAGAGCTCAATCAGATTTCATATTTTATTCATTTTTAGCGCGTTGGTACCAACTATATCTTTGACTATATATTTTTTCTGGATTCACAAACACATGTGATATACCGGTGTATTTCTATATTGTGTTTTATAATTTTATATTATTTTATATCTAAATAAATCTTTTTTTCAACTATATCAGCGCCCCCTTATTATTATTTTTACTTTATAAAGGCTGCAAACAGGTGAGATAAATTATTCTGATTGAATTGACTTTTTCATTGAAGGGCTGATTGCAGAGTAAAAAAACTCTGCTGTAGTCCACTACTAGCTAGATTGCTGTTCTTAGCAGAGTGCTGATTAAAGGAATTCAGAGAAGGTGTTTGTAGCTGTCATGGTGAATTGTTTACTGACAACTGTCATCTGGCACTATTGTTGTGAATCATCACAAAACCTTACAGGTGTTAACTAGAGCATATACACTGCTTATTGCTACACTATAATTATTATAATTGGAGTGAATAACTAATTTAAAGTCACAACCTATAATATATAAATATATAAATTTGATTCTCAAAATGTAATGATATAACTTTTTATAATTATTTAAATCACTGGATCAAATCAGAGAATAAATATTGTAAGCAATAAACCCTTAATTAAGCCTCCTTCTTGCTAGTGCTAGTACTAGTTCTAATACAGATATATTATAGCACCTGGCTGACTGGATTTTAAATACATAGGGTCTACATTTTGTGCACTCACTTTAAGGTGATCTATAAACCTCTTATTTTTGTGAATCATGAGCCACACTGAACCATGTCAACCCTAAAAGAATATGCAAATGAAAGTGTTGGATTACGCTCAAACATTATTTTCTCCTTCAGACTCTATGATAGACATAACTCTGATAAGCTTCCGTTCCCAGGTTACGTAGAGACTGGTAACAACAAACACGCCCTCTATGGTACTGTATATAAGGCAGCTCCTCCTCTTCCTTTGTGTCTTTTCCTGTTTCTAGCGTAATAGTGCAGACAGTGTTTGTTTATTTTCTGTAGTTAAAGGTTTAACTTCTTAGGAGATCCTGAGGATGCACTAAAGAATGCTGCAAGCCGCTGGTGGGCTGGCTACTTGAGGCACAACAAACCGCTACTTTAGGAGTGGTGCCCATGCAGTACTTTTGAATTTGACACTGGTTCTTGGTTACCAATGGTCAACGCATTTGTGGGAATTGCATTAGAGGTCATAGGGTTCAAAGATGAAGGCTGTGTATATAAAGCTACTTTCCCTGCAGGAAGAAAATATTTTATAAACTAAATCTGCTACAGCTACTACAATCAAGGCAAAAACACTATATTACACAACAGGCAAAACAATAAAATACACAGCAAACAAATACCAAACCAAATGTGTGGGTGCATCATATAGGATCAGGACCACTGGCTGAGGACAGTAGAGAAGTGATAGGTGAGTTGGTGGCATAGACAATGAAAGGAGGAAGACACGAGAATAGAGGGCCCTGCTTGTGAGAGTAAACAACAGTAATCAACCACTGACATGCAGTTACTACACACAATCATATCAATGGTAAATAAAATTTGCAACTTGCAGAAACAACCATATTTCAAGACAGATCTGATGTATATATTTAAATATGAAGAAAAGTTTTTTTAGAAAAAGTTTCTGCACTAGGCTTTCACTACCCAAAACTTGCAAACTGCAACTGTAGGACAAAAAACGGTGATTGCTAATCCCCACACATATGCAGCTAAATATGCAGCTAATACATATATTAAAAAATGTAAACAGGCTTATTGAGTGCATACAGCAAGTTGAATTGGATGCTCTCTCTAGATTCCTGGACTTATAATATATTATACTATATCAGCTTTTGAGCTAACAATGGTTCTACCATTTTGATATGAAAATAAAGGGAGCTCCTTGAAAAACATTTTTCAACAATCTGTTTAATGAACTGAAAAGTAAAATTATATGTGCTTAGAAGGGCCATTTCAGGAGTGGTCTTTTTCTTTGTACATCTCTTCAACATAATATTATCTATTTGGCTAACCTCCCACACAGTATTTTAAATGCCTTTTATATTCTAACTTCTTTTCACCAACTTTTTAACAAAGATCTAATATATAAATGCTTAGTGGCGTCTGTCTGTCTGTGTGTGTGTGGAAGAAAAACAAACCAAGTTGCAGCGCCACCTGCTGGGCAGAGTTATACACTGACCTACTAAATTCTTAGTGTGTGTGGGAAAAAAAATTCAAAAAGGGCTGAAATTTGGTAGGGCTCAAACTCATTTTCGTGAGGTAATTTTACCTCATGAACACACATGTGTAGAGGCGTGCGTTAGTGTGTGTGTGGAAAAAACTATTTCCTCAGAAAGGGTCATCCAGTTGACCTGAAATTTGGTATACTGACAATATTTGACAAAAAAATTAGAATAGTCAAGTCAGTTAACTTCCATCATCCCCCCTTGCCCCCGTGGGAGGGGTAGTAAAGGCTAAATTTACGAGTTGAGGGGTCAAACTCATTTTCGTGAGGTAATTTTACCTCATGAACACACATTAAAAAGGGCGCTTGCGTCGGGAAGTAACGATCTTCCCCTGAGGAGGCCTGGGCTAGGCCCAAATGCATGACAAGAACCTTTTTAAGACCTTAAGTATCTTGATTTGACTAGAATGCATGAGTATTATGCACAGGTTAACTTGTATTGTAATATGATTTTAAAAAAACTAAATCATACCATGATAATTAGTCATATATTATGTATTTACTGGGTCAGTAATTATCCCACCTATTTCCATAGACAGAAATAGTTTAACCCAAAGTATAATTAATTAATTAATTCATACAAAATATCTATCCTTCCTTTATATCTGCTAGAACTGTTGCCTGATTAGTGAGGCTTAACAAAATAAGTTCTAGCCCGAAACATGGCTTTCCATGTATGTAATCGATTGGAAATAAAATGACATAAATGACCATTTTAGAGTGCTGCAGCTATCTTCTATTTGCAGTCTTTAGGGCATGGCTCTCTGAATTATTTGTGAAATTTACTGGGGAAAATAAATTTGATCCACCTGTGCGTTATGTCGTTTGAAGATATTGCTACAATTACAGAACACAAATTGCATACGTTCTCTATTAGGCCTGGCTAAACAAGCAGGATTTTCTTTTTCTAAGAAATCAAATGTTTCCACATATTTGATAAAAAGTTTCAAACATTGAGCTGCATGCATCAACTTTAACGAGTATCGTAAAATGGACCACATCCCTTGAGTATTAAGGAGTCCACTTACTCTTGTTCTGAAGAAAGATGAAAGATGCTTCTTTGGACATAAATCAATGGTATGCTTTAGAAAATAGATATTCCCTTTATCTGATGCCATTAACTACAGTCAGTTATAAAAATGGTTCAAAAGGACATTTTAACTACTGATATAGAGATTAAGGAATTGATCCCTTAGCAGAACTATGAAACAACACATGCAGAACTTAAACAAATGCTAGACCAGTTAAAGTATAGTGTTCTTCAAACAAAATTTAGACATTCAAATGAGATTACCAATTTAATTGTGTTTTCATGTGGGCTACCAAGAAACACCAGAGATGCTAGGAGTGGAACCAGTCAACTTTTGTTGATATTTTAGGTGAACACCAGACCAGAAGGAGAAGCAAATGAGATACCATTGTTGGGAAGCAGGACTGAGATGTAAAACGCCATTTAACTACTGCAATGAGCAAGAAGAAGATGTCATGAGTCAAGTAGCTGCCAGTTTGGTGGTGGTTACTAAATGAAATAAAGATCTCTCTCCGGCTGAAACATTTGTACAGGGTTTTATTCCCATCGATACACACTTTTTTGGTAAACTAAAGCCATTGCAAATAAGTTTCTTACACCAAAAAAAGGCTGTCTCATTTGATCTAGCAGTCGCTATATATTTTGATACTTTTATAAATGTTGTTGCTAACTAAGCATCAAAATGAAATATATAGATTTTTAAATGATACTTGCACAGAAGGGCTTATTTTAGAACATTTCATTTGAATTTAAAATTGTGCTTGCTTTTTTTACTTTACTGCTTACTTCCAAAGATGCATAGGAATTTCCCCCAGGACATCCTATTGTTTCAGAAATTGTTTCCGCATTTAAAACTTCTGAAAATATTCTGCCTAGACATTCTAGATGCCTTAAGAATACTACTGATTTTATAAATAGAAAGAAATATTTAGATTGCATCATAATTATTTATTTTTATTAGTTTGATATTTGCAACCAATATTTATCAATTCCTCACACTGAGGGCCTGATTTGTCTTCGAATGCAACCTGCACACAGTTTTAAACAGAGCACGGAACTTGAGTGCACGCCCAAGTGGACCTCAAGATATCTTTCCATTTGTATCTGGGTGTAAGTAAGTTCTGCCTATGCAGTATTTGTCATATGTTAACATACAGGACAGACTGCAGGATATGTACATGCACATGTGCAATATCAAGTCCCATCAGACACCATGCAAAAAAAAACAATTATAAAAGAAATTACCAACTAATGTTTTTAACCAAAAAAAGTATTTTTCATATTTTTTACATTAAATGCATAAATCAGGATGTTGTTAACTGATACTGTTTTCATTTTCTTGCATACACATCTTCTGTGCTTGTCATGCATAAGTGTAGTTTTCAATACAAAGATGATGCTGTGACAGTGATCACTACCAGTTGGCACTTACACCTGTCTTGTAGCTGGTGTAAATGGAGCAAGTGATAAAAAACTCCAGAGCTTGAGTCGTCTGCATCAGTGCTGGCACGCCCTTACTGTACATTGCCTACATTCATCAGTCCCTTCCCTTCCCTGTTCCACCTTCCAAGTCATAGACAGTAGTAAGTGTCATTTGCATTCGGACATGAATTGCATGCAATTGCGATCATTGGCATAAAGTCTGTTTCTGAACATGTGCAGAGCTATTTCATGCAAGATATGGCACGCAAAGGGACTTATGACCGACAGTGAATCGGGCCTGAATGTTTAATTTGTATTAAAGCACAATTGATGTTATTATTATTATTATTATTATTATTATTATTATTATTATTATTATTATCATTGTTTATTTAAATAGTGTCACCATATTATATACATACTGTACAGAAAATATTTGTCATTCATATCAGTTCCTGCACCATTGGAGCTTACAGTTTAAATTCCCTTACACACAAGCACACACACATTAGGAAACATGGAGGAAACCCATGCAAATGTATGGAGAACATACAGATAAGGCAAACTTGAGGTCCCAGTGCTGTGAGGCAGCAATGTTAACCACTCTGCCTACTCTCTCTTTTATAATGTTTTATTTTATACTTACATTACTTGAATTTGTCATTTATTTACTTTTTAAAACTTTAAAAAAAATGTTCTGAGCTTTAAAGTGCTCTTTTTTACAAAAAGATAGGAAACACATGGGCATAACAAAGATAACTGTCCAATAACCACAAGTAAAAATTCATATGAGGGAGAGAGGGAAAAGGTTAGGCAATGAGTGTGGGAAAATGGGAGGTAGGGGAAGTGTAGAGGGAAGCCATCTACTCAAGCTTGCCTGGTTTAAATAATAATACGCTTTTAGGATAAAGGTTAAGTTTACAAATATAAACTTTTTGAATCTATACTAGGTGCACACTATGGGGTGGTTTCCAGTTTAATTATAACACCCGCCCCCTCCATTCAGGACTCATTGATAGGCTGGTCCCCTACCTCTGGACCAGCCACAAAACTAGAGATCCAGGAAATAGGAGAGGCAGACTGAAGAGTCTGTCTTTGAATTGTACAAGCCTGAGTCATTAAGGAGAGCAAAGTAAAAAGAAAGTCATAACTTTGCTCTTGGACAAACCATGTTACAATGCAAGGGGTGCAAATTAGTTTATTATTTTGCACATAAGGAAAATACTGGCTGTTTTTCATGTAGCACACAAAAATTTGCTAGATTTATTTTTACACTGAACTTTAAAGTTGGTCTAGGACATACCTTACCATCCGTCTAATGCATTTTAAATTTACCTCCCCTCTAATGCAACATGCTTTTGCCCAGGTGCAAAGGTACTCTTTTTTCTGCTTTGTTCTCCTTAATGGCCCTACATATTCAAACAGAAGAAGGTAAGTGAGGACTCTTACTGTAATAGGGGTGGAGGCTAGTTCTTAATTTATAGATAAGGGTGGGTAATAATTATTTACTAGTGGATGGGAAATATTAATTTATTGGTGGGGGCCAATTTATTTCATGGTGCGGACTATTTAATTTAATAGTGGGATCATAGTAATGACTATTAATTTAAGGTGGTGTGATGACATTATTTAATTAATGCTAGGATGGTTTGGGGCTAATTAACTTAATATGGGACTTAGTTTAGGGAGAAGGAGCTCTATTTATTAATTGTGAATACCAATGATTTATTTTTGTGGCAGTTTGGGGGGGAAATAGGGTTAATTATTAAATGGGAATACTAATTATTTAACATTGGGGCTGTTCAGGAGGAAATAGATGCAGTTATTAAATGCGAGTACCATTAATTTAATGTCAGGGCATGGTGGGGGAATTAGATCTATCTATTCATTCTGAATGCTATGTATTTAATGTTTGGGCTAATTGGGAGAAATAGGTTTATTTATTAAATGTGGATATTATTAATTTAATGCTGGGACTGGTAGGGAGGAAATAGGTTTATTTATTAAATGTGAATGCTCTTAATTTAATGTCGGCACTGGTAGAGTGGAAATAGGTCTGTTCCTTGTGTGTGTATATGTGTAAGTATGACTGCATGTAGCACTGAGTGTGTGTGTGTGTGTGTGTGTGTGTATGAGATATGGGAGAGGTGGGGAACATAGAGTAGATAGCTTTGCATCATGATGTCTTTGTATTTCACTAAATAGTATTAAAAACAATCTAAGGCTATAATGAATTTAAACCTATGAAGTTCCCTAAAGCTTCTTGGGCTAGGTAGCCTCCAGGCATTCAGTTAAATTTTCCTTACCCCCAGTTCTATATTTACACTTGGCCGCTGTGTATATGTATGTGTTTCTAAATGTTATAATGTCAGTCAATGTCATCATCCATCCGCATTTATCCAGTTATTTAATTTACAATAATTATATATTACTCCATCAATCCATTGTGACAACCTCTACTTAACTTTCCAACACAGTAATAACCCAAGACATAACAGTTTAATTATTCAGGATCTACTGCCACCTGGAAGATTTATTAACTTGAATTCAATAGTGGACAAGTGGCAAAATGTCAGTAAACACTTATTGACTTGTAGTACCAACATCAGACTGCAGTAAGCTTTGGGTACCCAATTAATAGATAATCAGCAGCATTTATTGATTGACTAAAATTGAAAGGATATTACCTTAGTCCATCATTGTTTAGGGGAGCCCAATTTTCACAGGAGAATCAGATTTCTAGCTGCAGTTTATGATACTTTTTTCCCCAAAAACATCTTTATTTTGCAAACTATTTTTTACAGCTTTATGAGCTTTCTCATAGGCTTATGCGTATTGAATACTTTTTTCAATTTGGGTATCCTTCAACTTTGGACTATCAGGCCAATTTATTAATCATTATTTTACTGTTCATTCCCTGAAAACGGCAGTTTTCATGCAAATCTAAGTATCCTTCAAATTTATTAATAGTGCATATCATAGATATCTGCTGCTTTGCATTTTTATTCGAAATACATAGCAGTCCCCCTAGATGTCTATGAGGACTGCTCTGTACCACTATTTAAGAAGTGATGAAAAGCCTTTTACACATACGGTAATGTACACCAGCTCAGGCTGACGTACATTACCGTATTTGTAATTTGTCAGGTCTGCTCTATGGGGAAAGCATTGCAGTAGATGGATCTTTGGATCTCTCACCGCATCTTACTACTCTCCCCTCCGGTCACTATCGCAAAGGTGGTCACTTTGCAAAAGGGACTATAGAAATAATAAGGGTCTTCGCAGGAACAGCAGTGTTTTATGACTGCTGTACCTGTTGAAGTTTTTTAATAAATGCACACGATCTTTCAATCCTTGGCTTTGCAATGAGGATTGAAAGGATTTGTGTTAAAATTGCTGTCATTAATAAATAAAGGGGCCGATATCTCTCTGCAAGGAACCTTTCACTCTAATGTCCTATTATGAAACCTATTTACTTTAAGTGGATTCAAACTTTTCTTGAAACAATATTTCATGAATTTATGCCAATATTAATACTATTCTATGCATTTATTATACCTCTATATTTAATGTGGGGAGTTTAGTCAGTTTATCATTTTCATGTTGATCAACTTATTTGATAGAATGTGAAACGAGAAATTAGTTGTTCTGGTTTAGCTTCATTCAGTTTTCTTGACAATGTATTCTTTTTAAATTAATTTATTCTGATATGAAATAGGGTTAATTATTAAATGGGATTACTAATTATTTAACATTGGGGCTGTTCAGGGGAGAAATAGGTCTATTTATTAAATGTGGATATTATTAATTTAATGCTGGGGCTGGTAGGGAGGAAATAGGTCTATTTATTAAATGTGAATGCTCTTAATTTAATGTCGGCGCTGGTAGAGTGGAAATAGATCTATTCCCTGTGTGTGTGTATGTGTAAGTATGACTACATGTAGCACTGTGTGTGTGTGTGTGTATGTGTAAGTATGACTACATGTAGCACTGTGTGTGTGTGTGTGTGTGTGTGTGTGTGTATGTGTAAGTATGACTACATGTAGCACTGTGTGTGTGTGTGTGTATGTGTAAGTATGACTACATGTAGCACTGTGTGTGTGTGTGTATGTGTAAGTATGACTACATGTAGCACTGTGTGTGTGTGTGTGTGTGTATGTGTAAGTATGACTACATGTAGCACTGTGTGTGTGTGTATATGTGTAAGTATGACTACATGTAGCACTGTGTGTGTGTATGGTATGAGATTTGCAAGAGGTGGGGAACATAGAGTAGATAGCTTTGCATCATGATGTCTTTGTATTTCACTAAATAGTATTAAAAACAATCTAAGACTATAATAAATTTAAACCTATAAAATTCCTAAAGCTTCTTGGGCTAGGTAGCCTCCAGGCATTCAGTTAAATTTTCCTTACCCCCAGTTCTATATTTACACTTGGCTGCTGTGTATATGTATGTGTTTCTAAATGTTATAATGTCAGTCAATGTCATCATCCATCCGCATTTATCCAGTTATTTAATTTACAATAATTATATATTACTCCAGCAATCCATTGTGACAACCTCTAGTTAACTCTCCAACACAGTAATAACCCAAGGCATAATAGTTTAATTATTCAGGATCTAGTGCCACCTGAAAGATTTATTAACTTGGATTCAATAGTGCTCTGTGATGGCTCCTTTTACACTTTATTAAGTGATCCTTAAACTCTTTATGGTTTTATTATAAGAAGACCTGCCATTTCTCAGGGCCAATGATAGTTGGTACTGTCTTGTTGACAATCTGATCTTATAAAGTAAGTGTCATAATGCAGAGTGTAGGATGGGACCACTTACCAGTATTGACACAACTGATCAATGAGGTGCAGAGTCTAACACAAAGCCATGAATGGTCAGTGACACCCCACTAAGCTGTGGTTAGGATATAGGTGAGAGGGCTACCTTCAGTTCAGACTTTGAGTCTTGCAACATTCAGATAATGAGGAGTGGGTTTGGGTATTTGCATTTTAATGCGAGCCTATATGTGGCTGCACAGATTATGGCAGGTGGCCACAGAGCCGTCTTTCCCATTTGGCACAATGGGCAGGTGCCCGGGGGCCCTGCAGCCCAGGGGGGCCCATTGGAGGCAGAAAAAAAAAAAAACCTGAAAAAAAAGAAGAAAATACTTACCTTGCGATCAGCTGGCGATCCGGCTCCCTCCAATGTCTCCTCCTCCGTCGCGCTCGCAGTGCATGTCGGACGTCATCACGCCCGCCCGACATCCATTGCGGAGCGCGACGGAGGAGGAGACCATGGAGGGAGTCGGATCGCCAGCTGACTGCAAGGTAAGTATTTTCTTCTTTTTTTTCCGTTTTTTTTTTTTGCTGCCTCCGACGGGCCCCCCTGGGCTGCAAGGCCCATATATATAATAATTATTTTTTTTGTATATATAGGGGCCCCGGTGCACTGCTGTGCCCGGGGCCCAAGATGTTATTAAGAGGGCCCTGGGTGGCCATAAGACATGGAATAGGATGCTCCACTGTCTGCCTCTCATCCATGAACCACAGCCTTTAACTGTGGAGTCACAAAGTTATTGGTATGCTCTTATATACATTAGACAACTCCTAGCAGCTGATTGGTGGATGGGGCTGGCCAATCACCAATCAGAATTTTAGGAGGTTCCATACACCGATTGTTGGATGACTGGAACTATCTATCAGTCACAGTGCAGGGAACTATCTACTCGATATGATGGTGTCCCAGAGCAGTCAAACAGACTGTGTGGGGCAGCAAGTGTAAATAATTAAATTAGATTTTCACAAGAGACTGTGGTCTGATGTGCTGTATATTATATAGAGGTTATTAAAATGTTCTCTCTATTGTATTTTGTCTAAGGTGCTCTCTGTACTGTATATAGGTCACTATAATTATTTATGTATTGTATATAGGTCACTAGAATGTTCTCTCTATTGTTTATTGTTTATTAAGATGTTCTTTGTACTGTACTGATTTCCTGAGAATGCTCTCTGTATTTTAAATCTGTCACTAGAATGCTCTCTGTATTGTATATTAGGCACAAGAATGCGCTGTGTATTATATACCAGCCTAAGAATGCTGTCTATTTTTTATATGCCAATATGCCACTAGAACAATCTCTGCATTGAATACGAGTCAGATGAGGCTGTGTTGTATTAAATTGTAGCTGCTTGATATACATATTTTTCATATATTTCATTGTTGTATAAAACCACACCTACATTATACAAACCATACCTGAATGTTTTTCATAATATCCATTATTCCATTGCATCACACTGGAAGAAGAGATGGGCTACTTGCCTGTGTTTATCCCAGAGGACAAAAATGAAAAGGGTGACATGACCATACCCCCTTTTTGGAGATACACCACCCCGAATCATAAAGTTTAAATGTTGGAGAGTAAATAAAATTAAATCAGTAATTGGATCTGAATTTATCACAAAGAAGTGTGCTCCAATAATGTAGCAAACAAGTAACACCAAGGATTATATTTTTTTGGGCAAATACAGTTTGCTCTATTTTAAATGCAGAATGCATTCTAATGTCAAAATAACAACATCCGCAATAAAAATGAGGTTCAGCTGTTTTACACCAACTGAAAAGAAATTGTTCCAGAATGTTTCTGCATTTTTATTGATAAATAAAAGCTATTCAAATGCACAACTATACCTGTTTCAGGGACACTGCTATTAGTAGCTTTGAAACAATTATAGTTTATCAACCAAGGTGAGTTTACATTCTTTTTGTCTGCAAAAAAAAGGATTTAGGTGTTTTTGCAAGGCTCAGTAAATACTTGGCTACTCATCTGAAGCTTTTTCCAAACAATCATAACTCATAAATTATTACGAACATTCTTGTTCAGAAGATTTATGCATGGTGCCAGCATGTACCAGGCATAATTGAAAGAGAATCCTATTATGGTGCCAAGTTTGTTATAAATGATATAGTATGGCTTTTCACTTACACACAATAGAGAGCACAGAAACTGCAGTTTGGGCAAGTCTAAGTACTAATATATTATTGTCTGACTAGACTTGTGTGGAAATAAGTGCTGATTACATGCAAATGTTAAAGGTCCAAAGCAATGTATTTTACAAAATTTGAAAGTAAATACAGTTTGCTCTATTTTAAATGCAGAATACATTCTAATGTCAAAATAACAACATCCGCAATAAAAATGAGGTTCAGCTGTTTTACACCAACTGAAAAGAAATTGTTCCAGAATGTTTCTGCATTTTTATTGATAAAGGAAATAATGCGAAGCAATATATAAAAGATGATATTAGTTGGTGAAAAGGAGATGAAGATGCTTTCATGTAGCAAAATTGCTAGTCACAAACATGGTCAAGGTTATTCAATGTTTACTATATTTACTCTGTAAAGATACTTACTATAGATCTGTGTTGAGAAAGACTGGAGTGACAACTCTCAAGAGTGAAATATAGTAGGATTGGTTGCTGGAAGAACTTCCTCAGGCACACTCAGCAGGTGGGGACGGTTACTCTCATAAGTTACGCTCATATCCTCAGCTTGTACCATGTGACTGTTGAAAAGACAGATCCTCAGAGGATGGTGGCAGGTCTATCATATCCATAAGAAGTTTGCATTCAGACAGCTTGACCTGGAACAAGATATGGAAGACGATGTGCTGCTCAGTCATAACTTTTGTTGGACAGTCGCTTTGAGGTAAGTACTGTTTGTATTCGTGTTTGTGCGCTGGGCAGGTGATGGTAAACCATCCAGTGCTGTGTTTCTTAAGTTAAGCCTTGCTGCAAAGATATTGGTGTTATCACCTGTGCATTTTTCCAGTAGGTGTTTGGCTGAGCAGATAGCTCCTTCTGCTAGATCATTGGATTGAGGATAGTGGGGGCTGCTCGTAGTGTGTTGAAAGTCCTATGTTTTTGCAAATGCTTTGAACTCTTTACTTATGAATTGCATGGCATTGTCCGTGATGAGTTGTTGTGGAATCCATGTGTAGCAAAGTGTTTTTTGAGTTTGTCAATAACAGTGGCAATAGTGAGATTGGGTAGGTAGTCGATCGCAAACCACCCTGAATAAGAGTCCAGCAAAACTAGAGTTCCTTTCCTCTCAATTCAAAGATGTCTGCAGCAGTGACAGATCAGCGGAAGTCAGGAATCTTATGTAGGTATAAAGGTTCCTTTGGTTGATGTGCATTGAGAGCATTGGAGACATCTCTTTCAATGTCACTGAACATGGTGGACCAATATAGTGACTCTCTGGCTCTGCGCTTGGTGGCTTCAAGACCCGGGTGCCTTTGGTGCAGCTGCCTTGCATAGTACTTCTGCAAGGTGTACGTTTTATGAATTGTTGACCTCTCACGATGACTCCATCAGACAGAGTAAGCTCATTTCTCATGGAAAAGAGGGGAGCAAATCTTGTGAGATCTCCCTAGAGAACTGGGGCCATCCTTGTAATATGATTTGAGACAGCCGTTGGCACAGATCATCTGGTATGTTTTCATGCTGTAGCTCATCAGTCATTTGAACAAGAGTATTTTCATAGATATGACGTCATATTCATCCTTCACTTGTGGGCACTCAGTGTGAGGTAAGTAGGCCAAAGAGAGTGCATCAGCCACAAATAATTCTTTGCCACGCTCGTATATGTCGTCCAGATGGGATCTCTGTAACTTGAGCATCAGTCTTTGTATGGGGGCAGAAACATTATGCAGAGGCTTCCACAGTATGGTGATGAGTGGGTGATGGTCTGTCTCAACGGTGAGAGGACACCCATATATAAAGTCATGGAACTTGTGACAGGCAAAAATTAATGTTAAAAGTTCTTTTTCAATCTGTGCATATTGTGATTCAGTCTCAGTCGGTGCTCTGGAGGACAAGGCTATGGGCCTGTTATTTTGGAGGCATACAGCACCCAGTCCTTGTTGTGAGGCATCTGCAAAGGTCACCATCGGTAAGTGCACATTGAAGTGCTGGAAGGTTTGTGTTTTAATTTTGTAACTGGGGCCTGCTGTGGCTCCTGCCAGCATCATTCTATATCTTGGTGTAGAAGCTGTCTTAGTGATACAGTTGTCTCACTGTAGTTAGCAAGAAATTTCAACAGGTAACTTGTCATTTCCAGGAATCACTGAAGACTGAGTTTGTCCTCAGGGAATGGCATTTGTCAAATAGCCGCCTTTTTTTCAGGGTCTGGCTTGACTTCTTTGTCAGTAAGAAGGTGACTCACATATGTTACTTCCAACACCCGGAACTTGCATTTGTCTGGGTTGAGCTTTAAGTTTTTGATATGGATCCTTTCCTTCGGCTGACAGAGGCACTCATCATGTTCTTGCAATTTGCGATCCCAGATGAGGATGTCATTGACAGTGATGTCACACAGGTATCCTACAAACAGCTGTTCCATACATCATTGGAAAACTTCACTGCCGGGGGTCAAGCCATAAGGCATATGCAAAAAAGCATATCATCCAGCGGGCTTCATGAACGTGGGGAGCCTGGATGACTTTTGTCTAGGGGTATCTGCCAAAATCCGCATTTAGCATCAATAGTGCTATAGATTTTTGCCTCAGGCATGTCAGCAATAACTTGTTTGACCATTCTCAGTGGGTGTCAAGGCCTCAGCAGTGCTTTGTTTAGGTGCACAGGGTGTATGTATAGTCTGACTGACCTGCCTTTTTTCACTGCAGCTACCATGGCTGAGACCTACTGTGTTGCTTCCTTGTAATGCGGTCTGTCTAGTTCAGCAAGCACTTTGTCCTTAATGGCAACGGGGATGCATCAGGGTGTAGAAATTGTGGGGACAATTAATTCATCAAGTCACATGTGGTAGATGACAGGGAGTTTACCAATGGTATCATAGTCGAGCACATCTTTGAATTCCTTGAGTTCTAGTATTTCTGGCTCTACCATATGGACTTCGTTTTAAAGGTGTATCAAGCCCAGTTTAACACTATCAGTCATTTCTAGTAGTGGTCTGACGTCACGATCAACGATGTGAAACTGTAATGGCGTACACCTGAACTCTAGTGTGGTTGTGCCTATAGTTTTAACAAATTGACGCCCACAAGGTTTACTGAATCTGTCTGGTCAACTTGTGCCTGTGGGTTTTTTCTGTGCAGGAGAGCCTTTGACATGACGTTGCACTTGGCACCAGTGTCATTTTTTATTTTCAGGGTGTTTCATTTGTGTTTAGCACAGAGTCTAGTAAAAAGTTTTCCCTTTTCAGTGACCAGATTTACACTCTCACAACATTATTAATGTGGGGCCTTTCCCTGGCGGGCTAGGTATTTGGATTTGCAGCATTTTCATAATTGGTTCCATTGATTATAAGAGTTATAGGAGTTACAGCATTTATTAAAAGCCAGGCAGTTTTGACGCTCAGTTGGGTGGTGCCCACCACAGTTTTGGCATTGCATGTATTGGGGTATTGTGTACTATATAATAAATACCTCTACCTCCTTCCTTAATTCCCTTGTACCCCTCTTAGACTATTCATTAAACATGCAGATGTGCATGACAGTTTCTCAAGTCAAATTCTTTTCAGTTAACAACTGTATGCGTACAGTATAATTATGAATACTGCAAACAATTCTGTCTCTGATTAGTTTGTTGGTGATGGCGCTTAAGTCAAACTTTTTTGCTAGTGGTTTTAAGGTTGACACATATGATTGTACATTTTCATTTCCATGCTTTTGGTTTGTGGTAATAAATATATGTCTGTCCATTACTACATTCTTTACGGGTAAACATATCTCCTCAAATTTTTTTGGAAGCACTTCAGGGTCTTCATTATCCTCACCTTTCTCATAGACAAATGTGTCTGCTTTATCTACTGCCTCTTCACCAGTGTCACAATCTCAAAGTCAGAAGGGACTCTGTTTGAATTAACACTACCCACAAAGAGGCAGGAAGTCTATTGGAAGGAGAGGTTTTTGCCAGGAACTCCCACAAGGATGAATGAAGCACTGAGATCCTGGAGAGCTGGGAAGCCCTGGAGCAGGATCATTTGTTGGTGCACCAATCCGAAGGTGACAAGAGTCCTGAAATCATGAAACACAGATAGATATAATTTGGAATACACAGAGTCTGCAGGCGGTCAAAGCACTAAAGTCCTGGGGAACTTGGAAGTTCCAAGATTAACTCAAGGTGTAGTGACCTGCAGAAGAGAGGAATACAGGGGTCCAGGTATGGCAGTACGGTAAGTCAGGAACACACTAGGATGCAAAGGTTTGCAGAGAGATGTAGCACTGAGTTCCTGGAGAGCTGGGAAGAGCAGAGCAGGCTCACTTGGAGGTGTGATGCTCTGCAGGAGGATGGTACCGGAGTCCTGGTAGGCAAGTGGGTGGTGACACACAGAAGGACACACAGGGATTGCCTGCATTGTGGCGTAACTAAGGTGAGCAGTAAGGAAGAATGCATGGGCTCGGCCAAGTGAGTGTATTCCAAGTGGGATAAATACAGGAGCCAGAGGGATGCACATCCTAACATGTAGGGAGACCTGAAGATATAGCAACTAGGAGCTACAGGAGGTGCTTTAAATAGAGTGAGCTGGGCAGGCATTCAGCCAATGAAATGAATGCAGCAAAGTTTTAAAAAGCCATGTCCATGCATGTACAGAATCACCAGCAAGATGGCGCCCACCAGACAGGAATGCGGCACCGACACAGGAGAGGTGAGCGGCTGTAGAGGTGCATGTAGGAGCACCGGACCCCGACCTTGTGGCTAGTGGGTCAGGTGTGTGACAACCAGCCAGATTTAGTAAAGTTTATGCTTGTACCTTTTTTGACTTCTCAGATAGCTCAGTGATGCAGTATACTTTCCATTCCTTCCTGAACTGGAGCAACTTGTCAGCAATGTTTTTGTTAAAGATGAGAGGAGCAATGCGTCGAAGACCTTGAGAAATGTCTGCCAACGTCTAACACCATGTAGATGTTGGTGTAGAAAGACTGGAGTGACAACTCTCAGGAGTGAAACATAACGGACCTGATTCATTAAGAAAAGGAAAGGAAAGCAAAAAAATTAGTAACTTTGTAAAACCACGGTAACCACGGTTACCTTGATAAAACCATGTTGCATTGGAGGGGAAGGTAAACTTAAAATATGAGTACAAATTTATAATTTGAGTAGAGCATTTCCTAGATCAACTTTTAATGTCAGTGTAAAAATAAAGTTATCAAGTATTTGCATCCTACATGAAAAAACAGCCCGTATTTTCTTTATGTGCAAAATAATAAACTCATTTGCACCCCTTACATTGCAACATGGTTTTGCGAAGGTTCAATGTTACTTATTTTTTGCTTTCCTTTCCTTAATGAATCAAGCCCAACGTGTTTAGCATGACATACATAACTAGAATGCAGAACAGAGAACAGGAACTTCCCAACAAACGTAGCCATTGATCCCATTTCCTGCCAGGCTCTGACAGGTCATTTACACTTACTGCTGTAAAGACACATTTTTATTCATCTGATTTATTCTGTGTTATTGTTAGGAACCCCTCCAGCCGGCACAACACAACCCGGAATCTACTCTGCCAATCAGGTGTTCACTGGAGCCCCTGATGGTGGGGACAGACTGGGCCGCAGACTGACAGAGGGTCGTGAAGTGTGTACCGGCTGGGGAGAACCCAGGCAAGCGGAGTTAGGTCCACGCAGAGGTCAAGGGCAGGCAGCAGACAAACAGTATCGGTAAACAAGCTGAGGTCAGGGGTCATAGGCAGATAGCAGAAACGGTAAACAAGCCGAAGATCAGGGTCACAGAAAACACAAGCGAAGTCCAATTCAAAGCCAGAGGTCATACACGGGAAATCAGTAGCAGTATCAGGATACAGGAACAGGAACAAGCAGGTCAGCAGACTGGAGAACAGAAGCTATAACCGGCAATGAGGTAGCAGACCTCATTGCCTTAAATAATGAGGACAGCCAATAAGAGCCTGGCTCTGATAATATCCAGCCCCCATGAATCTAAATTCATTAGCCCGCAGGCTAGTAATATTGATGGGCGCATGCGCCCGGCTTCTCATTGCTGGGACGCAGCGCTGAAGCGTCCCTCTGTTGCCCCGGAAACGGCCGGGTCACAGGCGGAAGTGACGTCCCGGTCGCCATAGCGACGGCCGGGACGCAGGTAGGAGAGTCGCGGCGGGGCTCGTAACAGTTATGCAATGCCCCTATTTCTGTCCATGTACTGTTCATATATCTGTTATCATGTCTGAGTGGAGAAGCTCATTGAACTGGAGAGTTCCTCGCTGCAACACTGCACCTGATTCTTTACCTAAATGGAAAAACGTAATTTTTATTAGGATTAGGGGATTAAGACTACATTATGGATTAGTGGATGTTCACTGAGCTCACATGAGCTATAAATCTCTGTTTAAGTTTTAAGTAGCGGAAATGAAATTCCAAACAGGGCTTTACTGCACATACGTAGAAGTGCAGAGCGAGGGGAACGGTAGGAGATACATCAGTATCACCAAGCCCCTTTACCTCTTGACTTCATAGCCACTTCACCCCCTGTAATAGCAGTGCATCCACCTCTAGTATATAACCCTGATGCATAATTCTGAGTCCATGCCCGAGCTTCTTATCTACACTCCCACAGGTACTGGTGCCACTTCTCAGAGAGATCATGCTGTTGAGTGCCTAATATGAGATTAATAGAAACACATAGGAACATTTGCTCTGCACTATAATTGGCTGCTAGTGTTCTTTCTGCTCTTTACTAAATGATCTCTGATTTGTGCTGGTGTTCACAGAATTTACTCAATAAGAAACAGTGTGTGCTCTATTAACCAATTTTAGCCTAGGTTACAAATCATCACCATCATTTATTTATATAGCGCCACTGATTCCGCAGCGCTGTACAGAGAACTCATTCACATCAGTCCCTGCCCCATTGGAGCTTACAGTCTAAATTCCCTAACATACACACTCACACAGACACAGAGGGAGATAGACAGACAGGGAGACAGACAGAGAGAGACTAGGGTCAATTTTTGATAGCAGCCAATTAACCTAGCAGTATGTTTTTGGAGTGTGGGAGGAAACCGGAGCACCCGGAGGAAACCCACACAAACACAGGGAGAACATACAAACTCCACACACATAAGGCCATGGTCGGGAATCAAACTCATAACCCCAGTGCTGTGAGGCAGAAGTGCTAACCACTAGGCCACTGTGCTGCCCACAAATGTACCTATTAATCTCAGCAGGCTGCACCACAGCAGCCTGGACCCTATACATGTATGTATCACTTAATTAAGGGATAAGTAAAGAATAATTTTGCCCCACGTTTGTATTATTCCAGTGTGGCACATTGCTTCTTTGTCAGAACACTTCTTTACCAAACTCCTAAACACACAACCAATTAGTCAATTTAAATTGCCAAGTAATTGTAATTATTGCTTGACCATGGCTATGGCCTTATTATCCAATAAGTTGACGAGGCTGCAGTTGTGAGGCATTTGATGGAACACAACATTTTTTGGGGTGCAAAATTGTGATAGGGAGAGGTATAAACTGTAATTAATTTTAAAGTATAAGAGAAGAGTTGTTCTCCAAAGTAAAAAGAAAAAAAGAAAGATGTAGTAAGGTTTTAATCTTGACGTTTTCCCATTGGTAAAGGCTTAAGACAATGAGTCATCCTTGGGCGGATGCTTGAGGATAAGCCAGTAAGAGTGACAAGAATGACTACAGATGTAGGTATGATTGCCCCATCCACCTTCATATCTTCATCCTCCGTATTGATCGTTGATGCCTCTGTTCGGCTATACAATTCTGTTTTTGATGAAAACTAAATAAGTGACAAAGATTGGTAGAATCCTTTAAAAAAGCCAAGTGGAGCTGAGTTTCAAAAATACAGGAACATAAACATTGGTGGTGGTGGTTTAGGATGTCAAATTTTCATTAAGGACAAGTTTGTTTTTACCTAGTGCGTATCAGCTTAGCTTGGAAGGCAAGAGGGAACTATGACTGTATTAGACTAGGGTTGTTTAAACCATTAATAAGGACCTGAGCTTGGCTGTTGTACATTTTTGTGGATGTCTGGGTCCAAGAATGTATGTACCAGACTGCTACTGGTTTTTAACATTGTAGTGTTCCATTTCATTTGCTCTCTGTGCTTTTATGAATAGCTCTGGACTATATTTTATCTCCCATACACATATCAGCAAATGCACTAAAGGTAGATTCACGTGCGGTAACACCACACAAAGTAAATTTATGCAGAGCATTTCA
Source organism: Mixophyes fleayi (assembly GCF_038048845.1). NCBI lineage: Eukaryota > Metazoa > Chordata > Amphibia > Anura > Limnodynastidae > Mixophyes > Mixophyes fleayi. The sequence continues at coordinate 143,130,062 of NC_134403.1, read as the reverse complement.
TATGCATTACGTCCTTTGGTGAAAAGGTTTATTTGCCAAGTTTCATCACTTGCAGTACTTCATATACAACTTACTATCTTACTTGTTCATGCAGTAATTATATTATCTGTACTACCAAACCATTGACAGATTGAATCGGTTCACATAGGTCAAAAATCAAATCACCATATGATAGCGCAGTGGCCCAAATTTGAAAACTTATCATGCTTCACAATAAAGAGGGGATGTCCACCCATACACATTTTTCACATCACAAGTATTCCTTCGGAATAGCAGTGTTCCATGCTTCTGACCAGCTACTGTCCTCATTGTTTGAAAAGCTTCTCAGCTGTGGAAAACATTGTCGATTTAGTGTTCCTGAGACATAACAATTAGCTTTGTCTACTAAGCACTCATTTTAAACATTTTCGTTGGTAGCAGGAAGATTATCAACCAGGTGGGGACTAGGGACATCTGACCCTCTAGTGCATGGGGGAGAGGGTACGGTGTTTAAATGGATAGCTCTGCTCTCTCTGGTCTTCAATTATGTATATTTATATGAGAAATGTTTAAAAAATATTCCAACTATTTTGTCTACAAAAAATGTGTGCAGTGCAATTCATAAAATTACGTATGGTGACACTGCTGAAAAACATGGCAATCTTGATTCATTATGCAATAGCTGATTTCTGTGATAACGCTCAGGAGCAGCTACAATGACTGTGATGTGTCTGCACAATGCCATCAGATATGCCTAAAAAGGATGCTTGGCTCTTCTTATACACATCAGCCTTACACACATACCGGGATTTGCAAGTCAATGATAACTGATCTTCTAAGATGTCATTCATTTTTGTAAAATCTGTATCTGTATTCATTGTTAAATTGAAAACTTTTCTAATCTGGATAGTATCATGATGGTTTCCAGTTTTAATTTGCTTTCAAAGATGAAGAAGTAAATCTTACATATTTACTACCATATGAGAGGCATTTGTAGTATTTTATAGCAAAGAACTGACAGTTGACTGTAAACTATAAATTGTTCATCATTTAATGGATATTTCATGCTTGTTTTACACTCTCTTCAGTGACACACTTATACGGGCATGTACATATTTTTTCTTGCTGTCATTGCAATTTTAAATTTGAGAGTAATTGAACTTCACTACAAACAGACTTTTGCAGCAAGGAAGTCTTAAATTGAATTTATCATTGCCGTAAAACTACAACACCCTAAAATTAAAATAAAGTGGTAATAACTACTGTAGAAATATAATTAAAAACCACAAATCATCTGGACAGAAGTAACAGACAAGCTTTTGAAAATGTTGTTGAGCTGCATTGCACGTAGAGACCACCAGCTATAATTTAATTAGTTACTTTGATTATGAGTGAAAATAAAATGCTTCACTGGAGTATTAATCACTGTTTGATAGATGTATCCTTAGGGTTATCTATCTATCTATCTATCTATCTATCTATCTATCTATCTATCTATCCATCATCATGTTATGTATCCTTCTCTTAATAATATAATAATAAGGGGAATGTAGGTAAGTCAGAAACCACAGTATTTACTAAACTGCGGGTTTGAAAAAGTTTAGATGTTGCCTATAGCAACAATCAGATTTTAGCTGTCATTTTCTCAAATCTAGTAAATAAATGATAACTAGATTCTGATTGGTTGCTATAGGTAACATCTCCACTTTTCAAACCCGGAGTTTAGTAAATATACCCCTAAGTGTTAGATAATAGGAAGAGCTGGGTCCAAAACAGCATACCGTAGTCATGTGAAGTTTCTGTTAAACAGATGTCAAAAAATGGCAGAAGCACCTCTATACGAAACAAAGTTCTAACTTCTTACATTAAACATTTTTCACCAAAATCTAAAAGGCGTCCTTTTCATGTTTCTAATAAGACAGATACATTTTTATTACCTTTATGTTTTCCACTAGTAACATGTACAATAAAATAAACATACATTATTTACATATCTAAATATTATATAGGTAGTTGGGATCTTTTTACACACTCTGACCCCGAGATGCTTTACAAGATGAAGGCTTTAATAGCAAAATGATATGTCTAGGTTACATACACTTTTTATATGATAAATCAATGATAACACACATATTAAAATGTGGGAGGAAAGGATTAGGAAGGACAGGCTTTTAATATGTGCTTAAGCGTTGGAAAGAGTCATGATAAGCAGGATGGGGAGGTAGAAAATGAATAGGGGCAGAAGGAGAGTCAGAAATTAGTACATTATACACAGTAAAAATACCTAAATAAGTATACAAAACACATAAATAAAAATACATAATACCTAGAAAAAAGTAGATATTAAATATATACAAAAGTGTAGACGAATTTAAACATGTATATAAGTTGATAATTATTTAAATAAAACTAGATCATGACTTTTGAGAATTGCAATGGTGATTCTTGAGATTGTGAAAGAACTGGAGCCAGACTAAACACAACATGTGAATATTTGTTTATATTTTCTATGCTACAATCTGAAGGATGGATTGAAAACTTCCCACAGGTTTTAATTTGTTTGTGCAAACAACAGTTTCTTTTTTAAAATAATTATTTGCATTCATCTTAAACATTCAATATTTTGTATCACACAAAAAAAATCATATAAAACTGACTTACTCATTAAAACAACTTATGCTTTGTTGCTATTTTGCAACTAAATCCTGTAATTATTGATTGTGAATAATGTAGTCCTTGAAATAACAGCCCAGGATGAAAGTCATGTACATCAGAGTAGTCAACAAGCCATGAAAATCATGTTTAAATTATTGACTTGCATTCACCTTCTCAATATCTACCTTGTCACGGAAACGGAGATATGTGCAATTTAAACAACCTGTCAAATCTATCTCTAGAATAATCAAGGTTGGGGAAAAATATGTGCAAACGTATCCCTGCTGCTCCACCCTGATGTATATTAAATTGTGTTTTGAGAGATCAGAGCAAGGATTTTAGCTTACACAGTATATAAACCTGTATGGGTCTCTTAGGACAACAGCACAGAAACTTTATATTGCTTTATTTAGCTGCCTAAGGGATATAACACTTAACTGATAACTGAACTGTGCACATTTTACCAACCAGCAAACATGTCACCGCTAACAATTAATTAGATAACAATAGTGAACTAACAAACTGGGAATAGACAAGCAAGTTTGTCACCCCTAGCAGACTAACATATAGCCTACATGTAAGTATTTTAAAGAGGAAGACTTATTGCCAGCAATCACTACATTTTTATGCTATATTCTGCAACACAGAGTCAGAAAGAATAACAAAAGCGTTCACCTTCTCCGGATCCATCTTTAGACCTACTCCGGACACAATATATCCCAAGAATGGAATCTGGGATAACTCAAAGGAACATTTCTCTAACTTGCAGAATAATGAGTTTCTCCGGAGTCTGGAAAGGACCTTTGCCACATGTTGATGATGAGTGGGCAGATCCTGAGAGAAAATTAATATGTCGTCCAGGTAGACGACGACACAAACATACAACAAGTCCTGGAAGATCTCATTCACGAATCCCTGGAAGACAGCTGGGGCGTTACACTACCCGAAGGGCATAACTAGATATTCATAGTGTCCATCCCTGGTGTTAAAAGCTATCTTCCATTAGTCTCCGGACTTGATGCGGATTAAGTTATAAGCGCCTCAGAGATCAAGTTTGGTGAATATCCGGGCTCCCTTAATGCGGTCAAAGAGCTTGGTAATTAGTGGAATAGGGTACCGATTTTTAATGGTAATGGCATTAAGTCCACGATAATCTATACAGGGTCGTAATGACCCATCTTTCTTCTTAACAAAGAAGAACCCCGCTCCAGCGGGAGAAGTGGAAGGTCGAATAAAACCACGATGGAGATTCTCCTTGATATAATCAGATGTTGCTTGGGTCTCTGGTAGCGAGAGAGGATACACATGACCCCTAGGAGGGTTCTTGCCAGGTTGTAAATCAATCGGACAATCCCATGCCCGATAGGGCGGAAGGCGTTCAGACTGGATTTTATCGAACACATCCGCGAAGGAAGCATACTGTGGAGGAAGACCCAGCGGACAGGGTGTAATAGAAGCTTGATTAATTTTGAGTGGAACAACTTGAGACAGACATCTATGATGACAATCCGGACCCCAGGAAGTGACTTGAGGAGTGTTCCAGTCAATCTGAGGAGAATGAAGTTGAAGCCATGGAAGGCCAAGTACAATGGGACTGGTGGTAACAGGAAAGACCAGCAAAGAAATTTTCTCCTGGTGTAAGGCTCCGATTTGAAGGGACAATGGAGTCGTACATTAAGTGATGAGTCCATTAATTATGCGAGAACCATCGATAGCGGTGACAGCGATAGCTGCTTTTAAAGGAATCACTGCAACACAGAGTCAGAAAGAATAACAAAAGTCAAAATCGTTCACTTAGATATATTGGGGGAACAGGTTTTGATTCCAGCCAGTGCACCATTTGTGTGGAGTTTTTGCCTGGGTTTCCTGCTGGTACTCTGGTTGTAATATAGTGGTGCTATGTAAGTAATTGCTAATAATAAATACATTAAGCCATATAAAAAGCTTACCGGGGAATGGCTGCTTGTAGTTTAATAAAAAAGGCCCACCTTGCACAAAAGAGAGGATATGCTACGTGTACCATTATTGTCATTGCTGGGCAGACTGTATTGGAGAATCAGGGGAGCACAGGTAAATCAAATGTTGTTCTTTTACATATACCCCATAATTCAACTCAAAATATATTTTTTTATATTTAAGTAGAATTATCCTCTAACCAATTGATAGGCAACTTCATGCGCTTTATTAAAGGTAAATAAAAATTGGTGGTCTGATCAGTCGATGGGACGCGATTGTGCAAATTTTTTTATTGTAGATAAAAGCAAAATTTAAAAGCACCAACATAATAAATTGCGATAAGAACACACTGAGGTCTGAAGGCCGTGCGGGTTAATTTATACATAGAGTACAAATGAAGTGACATCATGATCAACTAAGTACAGTAAGGTACACTGGTCACTATACAATAGTTCCCATGTGTAGACATTGTAATAACTTAATGTTCTATTGGTGAAGATTCTTCTTTTCTTCTCCTGAGTCAGCGTTGAGACAAAGATCTTCTTGCAAGTCAACCTTACTGTCCGTGTGTGTTTATGTCCTCAGTCGACCACCACTTAAAGTATGAAGACAGGTTCTTATTGAAAGTGTATGTATATCGCAAACAAACGGTAACTATGAACGATCGCAAATAAAACAGCATATCTTTAATATTGCGATCACACACAATAATACAAATACATAATAAAATAATACAACAATCCAATTGATGTAATAACTATCAGATTTGTTTAATTTAATTTGACTTCAACAACTTCTGGGGCCGCGTGTGCAGCCACAAGATCCAAAACAAAACTTTACTCTTGAAAGGGTTTGGTAGAACTGAGGGACTTTAAAAGGCTACAAACAGGTGAGATAAATTGTTCTGATTAACTTGGAATTTTCACTAAAGTGTTGATTGCAGAGTAAGGAAAGCTGTGCAGTAGTCCAGGGGAGGTGACTAGTAAGATTGCTGTTCTTAGCACAGTGCTGATTACAGGAATAGTGAAAAGGTGTTTGTAGCTGTCATTGTGAATAGTTAACTGACAGCTGTTATCTGCAGGGGTTCGGTATGACCTGTCATTCAGCTGATTTTTGACTCTCACAGATTAAGTCAATCAATGTTCACACACATGCACTGCTCACCAAATTCTACAGGCTGAATCCTGGCAAGCCTAGAGGATCACATCCAGAGTCTGCTCCTAAAAAGGGGAGTACCGTGAGGGTTTACAAACTTGCTCCAAATGACGGCTGTCAGAAAGCAATTACTCTGAGGATTCACACAATAGCTACAAATGGAATGTAGTCAGTCTGTTGATGCTGAACCTGTCCACAGTCAGACTGTTAACACCAAAATGTCGACGGTCAGAAAAATTAAAGATACCTGTTAATTATATGTAGTTCACTAGTGCTGCACTTCTTCTTCCACTAAATTTGCTGTTTTCAAATCCCTGCTGCCAGCCCGAAGTCAGTGAATAAGTCATCATGCTAGTCAGGCACAGCTACTAGAAAATGAATAAGTACCAAAAGAAAGGAATAAACTCTATTCATTTAAATAAGTTTAAGTTGAATTATCTATAAATTAAATATTTTGCACCTGAAAGGACCTTTTTGAGGGCAAAACACTACATTACCAGGCAAAATTGTGGGGGAGGGCCTGGTGATGCATTCCTTCCTCCTGCGACTCCCACTCTCTTCTGAACATGTTTAGGGACCCTCATTTGGCTTTTAATACACTTGCTCTGTGAATTTAATAGATCACAGCATACCTCCCAACTGTCTCTATTTTGGCAGAACATCCCAATTTGTGGGCTGCAAAAGGGATGAGGCTTAACCAAAAGTGGTTGGAGTTTTACACAAATTTGCTGGTTTATGGGCGGAGTTTGGACAGAGCAGGGGCAATGCTTATTTTTCCCAATTTCATCATCCTAAATATTGTAAAGTATGTCACAGGCCATAGCAGAACTACCACATTTGCAAGGTGTGTAGAATCCAAAGCGTGGCACCCCCTGGTGGCGGTTTTCCACAAGGCATTTTTTAATTCTAAAAAATAAAAATAATAATATATTTATAATAGTAATACATAAAAATTACTGAACTTACATGCACCTACTAATGTAATTTCTTTCGATGCCTTTTGATGCCGCTAAGTTCACTTTATCTGTGAAAGGGCATTTCTAAGTTTTGATCAATATTAAAAATGTTTTAAAATGCATGAAAGTGTTACATGTATTAAAGGTAGCTCTAATATCCTCTCATTCTCATGATTGATTTAAGACATAAATAAGAATAAACAGTGCTGTATTTTAAAAGAAAATTTAATTCTGCATATCCTGTCAGAGCCTCAATCCTGCAGAAGGAAGGACAGATTAATTATCTGGGACAATTCCCAAAACCAATGTACGCACCTATATCTGCATGTACTTCTATGAGACTACTAATTACTTTCATTATGAAACTTGGGAAATCACACAGACCGCTTGAAGGGAAAAGCATTACTTTATAAAAACATACATTTGTATTTCTTCAAATTCTTAATAATAGAAATAGTGATTAGCATTTTAATGTTGCAAACAAAGTCAATTTTCAAACACTCCAGTGGCAGAAACAAAGTTTTGATAAATCATCACATTTTCTGCAAGTAAAAAAATTGATTATTATTTTTTTTAACTTTAAAGTTTAATCAAGATGGAGCTGTTTTCGCTTAAACAGGAGATGATATTGTCAAATTTAGATAAATGAAACTCATCTCTGAAACAGTCATTTTCACTTCTGTGTAAGTGCAGGAAGTAGGCAGTGGGATAGGCTTACTCAGTGTAGGTACATTTTCACACTTGCTTTAAATTGATGAAAATTGCTAGAAATTGCTGAAATACAAGGCAACTGATTGTCCCAACTCTCTGCTATTTTCTCTTACAAAACATACATTTTTTCTCACAATCACGTGACTTGTAGAAATTTTGATTGTATTAAAAAATGTCATTTCACCATCCATGTTTTCCCATTCATTCTGTCTTATTGCTGTTGTTGTTACACACTTCTACATATCTTGCTGCCAAGGTTGAGCAATAATTCCCAACTGTCTTCATTCCATGCCCCGAAACACACGGGTCTGAAAATTACATGAGCACAATAAATAGTAGATTTCATATCATTCAATGACACTTATCTTGTACGGTCCTGAGACAATGATAAATGAAGCTCCATGGTCATGGTAACCGAATAATCATTTTATTGTTTTTTTTTTGTGTGTGTATGTGATAACTATCTCTCCTGAAGTTCTTCAATTTCCACAAGATGCAAGGCCCTTTAGGTTTGCTATAAATTAATTCTGGACAGCATTGTGAGATCCTCTAGCAAGGTCAGCTGATATGTTCCATGCTCTTGTAAAGCAGATGTCAGCAATAATATTTTTCCCCCCACTAAACAGTGGGTGAGTTGAACAAATTATGTTTGCCATTTGTTATAGATATCTCGCTGCATTGCAATATATATTTAGTAAATCGTATGCTTAATGTTTTACCAGGGATTAATGGAAATGTTCTTCTAAGAATTGTTTTATTTTTTAGACTGTGTCCGTACTGATTGTAAAGAGGTTATAATTGCTACTCTAATATATATTTTCCCGTAGCTGCATTTGGAACTGTTCCTCTGATTTATAAGCTAATAATTTCTGTAACAACCAATGAAAAATGAAAACACACATATGTCAGTCTTTTGTGCTACTAGAATGCATTCAAGTAGAAAATATATTTTAATTTGATGTTTCATTTATCTCATTTAACCATATAATTTCTAAATCAGATGAAATGTGTATAGTCCATTAGTTTCAGTATTTGTTCTGTTCCTGTCTTTTTTGTTGCATTTTTATACGGTTAAAGACCTCACATCTAATTCACTACACTTCTAGAAAGTGATGGGTGCAACAGAAGTACAGAATCCAAGGCTTCCTTTCATGGAATTCCCAGATGTGTAACAAAAAAAATATTTAAAAAAAAATTATTATTGCAGTACTGCGTTAGCCAGAACAACCTATGTGATATTAAATACTTTTGTGTCAAAACAGACCAAAGTATTATAGGAGTGATACCTTTATAGGCTAATCAAAAAAGTTACTATTTGCTACTTTTTAGAGCTCCTTCATCAGGCACCTTTTCAAATGAATGACTAAGAAACAGACACAACATTTAAGAGCTGTTACATCATGAAATTTGTACAGGGGTGGGGAATATATCATTAAGATAAGCTAAAGAAATAAAACTAAGGCTTACATTATGGATGGAAGCGTAAAGTCCTATGAGTTCAGAGATTTTGGGGTAAATGTATCATACCCCGGTTTTTCCAATTCGCGGGAGATCGGCGTCTTCGCAGCTAAAATTTAAAGGGGCGATGGCTTGTAAAGGCAAACTTGCCTTTACAAGCCATCGCCCCTTTAAATTTTAGCTGCAAAGACGCCGATCTCCCGCTAGTTGAAAAAACCGGGGTATGATACATTTACCCTTTGGAGTCACTTTACTGTGGGGTCTGAAGTGTGTCCAAGTAGTGGGTCATAAATCCAGGTGTTATATTGAGCCCTTATGTCAATGATTGGAATGTTTTTATCAGCTTAAATTCCCAGATTTTTCTCTCCCTGTCATTTTTAAAAATACCTTTCAGTATTAGGACTTTTACTGAAAGGTTTTACTGGGTAAACACTTCTCTGGACCAGGACACAGTATGACAGATTTAAAAGTCCTAATACTGAAAGGTCTTTTTAAAAATGACAGGGAGAGAATAATCTGAGAATTTAAGATGATAAGAACATTCCAGTCATTGACACAAGGGCTCAATATAACAACTGGATTTATGACCCACTACTTGGGCACAGTTCACACCCCACAGCAAAGTGACTCCAAATCTCTGAACTCATAGGACTTTATGCTTCCATCCGTAAAGAAAACCTCAATTTTATTTCTTTAGCTTATCTTAATGATATATTCCCCCCCTTGTACAAATTTCTTGATGTAACAGCTCTTAAGTGTTGTGCTTGTTTCTTAGTCATTCATTTGTAAAGGTGCCAGATGAAGGGGCCTCTGTGCTCTGAAAGCTAGCAAATATAATAATAATTATTTTGGTTAGCCATTAAAGGTATCACTACTATAATACTTTTGTCTTTTTTGACACGAAAGCATTTAACAATGGCATAGAATTCCTAGATAACATGGGGCAAGTGTATGCTGCAACAATTCAGCGACCTATCACTTCAGATTTTTGAAAAGACTAATTTCTCAGTATGGGCTATATGTGCAAGATTGTTCTTCTGTACCCTGTCAGCAAGGAAAAGCACTAATAACACATGCAGGGATGTGTTAATTAAAAGTGCTGAGATATATGATACAATGCAACCCCTATTGTTCACAGTCCGAGTACTTTTATTCATGTCGCAGAACACTTGCATCTTATGTTCTCCTATTTCACAATAGGCATTCATTATACCATATAGTTAGTGAGTTACCCTCTGAGGGCTTTCCTGGCATTTTTAGTTAAAGGAAATAAGAGCGTGAAATCTGATTCCTCAATGAAATCTGATTCCCCAATGAAGTTGTGTGAGCAGCAGACAGTGCAGAAACTTCACCAAGCTACTTCCCATGGAATTGCAGCCATATTTGTAGGACGAGGAAAGCAATGTGATGAAGTTCCTGACCTTATCTGCTGCTTGAGGAAGCTTCACTTAGCAAAACATGTCTCCTGAAATGGATCTGGTAATTGGGCCCCACTTTGCACCCCTGCTATCGCAGTCTCTTCCATAGCACACTTTCTTCTTTATTTGACTTAGTCATGTGCTCAGAAATTTATTTCACTTTTTGGAAAATAGGATCTTTTGAAGTGGGAGGAGATTGGAGACCCTACATAGCAACAAGGAGGGTAAGTAGAAACAGACAAGTAAGACAAAGAGAGAGAGAGTCAGAAAGAGGCAGTAGGATAAAGAGACAGAGAGAATTCGAGAGATAGACATATAGGGCATTATTTAGATTTGGGCATATTTGCATCCAAAATATACATGAAAAATGTGTGCCACAAAAAATATCCACATACGTGGCTATTTTGAATAGTACATGTCTTACAATATGTGCAACTCAAATAGTATGTTAGAAAGCATATCATGATGCAGCCACAAGAATTTAATAATGACAACTAGTGTATTAATATACACTGATCAGCCACAACATTAAAACCACCTGCCTAATATTGCGTAGGTACCCCTCGTGCTGCAAAAACAGCTCTGACCCACCGAGTCATGGATGCCACATGGTCTCTGAAGGAGTCCTGTGGTACCTGGCACCACAACGTTAGCAGCAGATCCTTTAAGTCCTGTAAGCTGCTTGTTGGGTCTCCATGGCTAAGAATTCTTTTTCTAGCACAACTCACAGATGCTCGATCGGAATGAGATCTGGGAGATTTGGAGGCCAAGTCAACACCTTGAACTCTTTGTCATGTTGCTCAAACATTCCTGAACAATTTTTGCAGTGTGCAACGGCACAATATGCTGCCTAATGAGGCCACTGCCATCAGGGAATACCGTTGCCATAAATGGGTGTTCTTGGTCTGCAACAATGTTTAGGTAGCTGATACATTTCAAAGTAACATCCACATGAATGCCAGGATCCAAGGTTTCCCAGCAGAACATTACTCATAGCATCACACTACCTCCCCCAACTTGCCTTCTTCCCATAATGCATCTTGGTGCCATCTCTTCCCCAGATAAACAAAGCACACAAACCCGGCCATCCACATGATGTAAAAGAAAAAATGATTCATCAGATCAGGCCACCTTTTTCTATTGATGCATGGTACAATTTTGGTGCTCACATGTCCATTGTATGTGCTTTCGGTGGTGGACAGGGGTCAGCATGGGCACTCTGATTGGTCTGCAGCTACGTAGCTACAAACACAGCAAGCTGCAATGCAATATGTGTTCTGACACCTTTCTATAATAGCCAGCATTATCTTTTTCAGCAATTTGTGCTAGTATAGTTTTTCTGTAATATTAGACAGGACAGGTTAGCCTTTGCTCCCTACGCTCATCAATGATCTTTGGGCACCCATAACCCTGTTGCCGGTTCACTGGTTGTCATTTCCTGGACCACTTTTGGTAGGTACTAACCACTGCATCCCAGGAACACCGCATAAGACCTGCCATTTTGGAGATACATTGACCCAGTCATCTAGCCATCACAATTTATGGCATGCAAGGGGACTTACTTTCCTTAATGTATTAGACCCACAATGTCCAAGTAAGAAATTCTTATTTATATTAAACTTTACAAATGTTACTCTAAAGTATATTGTAGGTTCTGTGTGGGGTCAAGCTAGGGGGATTTGTTGGACCTGTTCCCCACAGAGGTACCTCCATGCTTCTACTAGCAGTATATTCTCATCAGAGGTGAAGCAAATATCCACTGTCATTTTTTTCCTAAGAAGACATCCCATCTTCACGATCAGTTACAGCTTTATTTCATTTTTGGGGAGTTTTTGTTTAGGTATTTATTTTTAGGTACCTCTGTCCCCTTGACCCTTCTCTTTACTTCTGCCTTGACTTCCCTTTTCTTTTTCACCTTCGCTATAACATTGGCCTTGACACCCCTGTCTCTATTACTCCTCTAGTTAGTTTTCTGAATTCATGTTGAGCCGATACACTAATGTCTTGCTGTGATAAATATATGTCTACATAAAAGTTTCAGACATTTAAATACAAAATATCAGACTGTAGTCTTATTGAGCTAAAGTATATCTTGATTGAATATATCTTACAAAAAAGAATATTAATACTTTAATTGAATTATAGCATGCCATTTAGTCATATATCAGCGGAAATAGACTAGTAAACTTCTATTCTGAACTTAATTGGAAAATTAAATAATATCAGTGAATTAAACAATGCACAGGAAGTAATTTAGAACACATTAAAATGACTAATATAATATAATCACCACATCAAGTGCATTTTCCCATGCAATGTAAATACTTCGGTATACTTAGTTCTTGTTGTTTGTTTAATGCATTTAACATGTCATATTAGAGTATTAAGTATATTCACACTCTCCACCAAAATGATTTCTTTAATTCATCAGTTTAGCTTTTACTGTAATCAATGGATCAACTTTATTGTATTGTTTCATAATTTATTTGTATTGTTTCTTAATTTATTGTATTGTTGCAAGTTTTGCACTTAAATGTTAGTAAATGGGCTCTTACAAACTCCTTATGTTGGAAATCTTGTTCATTTCAATTACTGTTTTTGAACATGGGTAAATATTCAACCAATAAATGTATTTTGAAATCAATGAATAGTTTCTTGCCAATTGAAACACTGATATTTTTATAGGCTTAATACAAAACAGAGGGCTAGATTTATTAAAGGGCGGTTTGGTGAAATCGCCAGCTTTCGGTGATTTTTCCAGCGGTTTTAAAACTGCCGAATGTACTAAAGCCCAAACCGCCATTAAAACAGCCAGAATTGACATTTTTCAAAACTACCACTTTACAAATCGCCATCCCGATTTTAGCAATGAGGAACATACAAGCCACCGGATTTACTAAGCTGGGGTTTGCAAAACCGCCATCCAAATTAGAGATGAGCGGGCTCGGATTGCGCTAATCCAAGCCCACCCGAACAGTGCGGATCCGACGGGATCCGAGCACTGTTCGGGTATTTCCGGCGCCCAAAAAAAAAAATGAATGTGAGGCTCTGACGTCCAAGTCTCGCGTCGGATCTCGCGAGACTCGGATTGCATAAATTCCCCGCTCGCGGCCGGCATCTTCAGTCGGGCTCAGATCATGGAAGAGGGAGGTTGTAGTTTTAGTGGTGCTCCGTCCTGTGTCCTGTCACTCTGTCCTGCTTAATATCCAATGGTTACTTGGTCCTGTGCTCTGTCCTGCTGATCAGTCCAGTGGTTCTTTTTTCCAGTGCTCTGTCCTGCTGAGTCCAGTGGTGCTTTGTCCAGTGCTCTGTCCTGCTGAATCCAGTGGTGCTGTGTCCTGTGCTCTGTCCTGCTGAGTCCAGTGGTGCTGTATCCTGTGCTCTGGTCTGCTAAGGCCATTGTTGTTATAAAATTATTAAAAAGTTATAAAAAAATACAAAAAAAAATAAAAAAAAATTATACAAAAATAATTAAACAAAATGATAAAAAAAGTATACAAAACTAATTAAAAAAAATATAAAAAAATTCTAAAAAAAGTATTAAAAAATTTCTACTGCAATATATAAAAATACGTTCACTGTTGCTGCAGTCAAGAAATATTAGTACTCCAATATATAAAAATACGTTCACTGTTCCTGCAGTCAAGAAATATTGGTACTGCAATATTTTACTATGTTCACTGTTCCTGCAGTTCAGAAATATTAGTACTGCAATATATAAATACGTTCACTGTTCCTGCAGTCAAGAAATATTAGTACTGCAATATATAAAAATACTTTCACTGTTCCTGCAGTCAGGAAATATTAGTACTGCAATATATAAATACGTTCACTGTTCCTGCAGTCAAGAAATATTAGTACTGTAATATAAAAATACATTCACTGCTCCTGCAGTCAAGAAATATTAGTACTGCAATATTTTACTACGTTCACTGTTCCTGCAGTTCAGAAATATTAGTACCAGAGATTAAACTACGTTCACTGTTCCTGCAGTCCAGAAATATTAGTACCAGAGATTAAACTATAATGGAGTACAAAAATTTGGAGGATAAAGTAGGGAAAGATCAAGAACCACTTCCTCCTAATGCTGAAGCTGCTGCCACTAGTCATGACATAGACGATAAAATGTCATCAACGTCGTCTGCCAAGGGCGATGCCCAATCTCCTAGTAGAGGGCATGTAAAATCCAAAAAGCCAAAGTTCACTAAAATTAGCAAAAAAAAGAAAATTTAAATCATCTGAGGAGAAACGTAAACTTGCCAATATGCCATTTACGACACGGAGTGGCAAGGAACGGCTTAGGCCCTGGCCTGTGTTCATGACTAATGGTTCAGCTTCACCCAAGGATCTAAGCCCTCCTCCTCCCCCCCCCCTCTAAAAAATTTAAGAGAGTTTAGCTGTCATCAACAACACAGCAAACAACTCTGCCTTCTAAAGAGATGGCATTACAAATCCCCAAGGCGAGTCCAAGGGTGTTGGTGGTTGCGAAGCCTGACCTTCCCATCACTGTACGGGAAGAGGTGGCTCCTTCCACCATTTGCAGCACGCCCTCTGCATATGCTGGAAGGATCACCCACAGTCCAGTTACAGATTTGGCTAATGAAGGTGTCAATGTTGTACACTGGGAGGAGGATATTGATGTAGCTGGCGCTGAGGAGAAACTTGACGAGGAGGATGCTGATATGGTTATCTTAAATGAGGCACCAGGGGGGGAAACAGTTGTTGTCAATGGGATGAAAAAGCCCATCGTCATGCCTGGCCAGAAGACCAAAAAATCCACCTCTTCGGTCTGGAGTTATTTTTATTCCAATCCGGACAAGAAATGTATGGCCATATGTACCTTATGTAAAGCTCAAATAAGCAGGGGTAAGGATCTTGGCCACCTAGGGACATCCTCCTTTATACGTCACCTGAAGAACCTTCATAATTCAGTGTTTAGTTCAGGACCTGTGGCTAGGACAGTCAGCAGTCCAGGGACACCTAAATCACTTGGTCCTGTTGTATCCACACCAGCAACACCCTCCTCGTCAATTTCCTCCACGATCTCGATCAGAGATAGTCCTACAGTCCAGAAATATTAGTACCAGAAATTAAACTACGTTCACTGTTCCTGCAGTCCAGAAATATTAGTACCAGAGATCAAACTACGTTCACTGTTCCTGCAGTCCAGAAATATTAGTGCCAGAGATTAAACTACGTTCACTGTTCCTGCAGTCCAGAAATATTAGTACCAGAGATTAAACTACGTTCACTGTTCCTGCAGTCCAGAAATATTAGTACCAGAGATTAAACTACGTTCATTGTTCCTGCAGTCCAGAAATATTAGTACCAGAGATTAAACTACGTTCACTGTTCCTGATTGGTTTGTTAAAGTGCGAATGTCCTATTTCAACAACATCAGGGTGGGTGGGAGGGCCCAAGGACAATTCCATCTTGCACCTCTAGCAAACTCTTGCAAACTGCCATCCTGTCTGCCACTGCAGTGCCACTCCTAGATGGGCCACGTGTTTGTGCCGCCCACTTGTGTCGCTTAGCTTAGACATCCAGCTACCTCGGTGCAACCTTTTGGACTAAAAACAATATTGTGAGGTGTGAGGTGTTCAGAATAGACTGGAAATTAGTGGAAATGAATGTTATTGAGGTTAATAATAGTGTAGGAGTGAAAAAAAAAACCCAAAAATATGGATTTTAGCACTTTTTATGCTTTTTTTTAAAAAAAAATCAGAACCCAAAATCAGAACCAAAACCTTTCGCGGGGTGTTTTGGCAAAACAAATCAGAACCCAAAACCTCAAGCTAATCAGAACTCAAAACCCCAAAAGTGGCCGGTGCACACCCCTAATCCAAATGGCCAAAATAAAAGAGGTAGTTGTGAGTGGCGAGATTGCTCAAATTCCATGTTGTTTGAGCTATTTTGCCATTCAGAACATAAGAGAAAGCACTATTGACATTTACATTATTGAACAATTATTATTTATGGATTAAAGGGCAAAATTATTTTAATATTTTTAGAGCATGTTTGAGCTATCAAGCAATGCAGAAGCAGGTATTACAACTGTCCTGTCTTTTGGATGGCGGTTTTAACCAAACTGCCATCGGTTTAGCTTTTTTCAATCCGCCACACATCGCCATCCATTTTAAATCACAGCCTCAAACTGCCCTATAGTAAATGTAATGGTTTGGACCACTAAACCGCTAGCGATGTGTGGTGGTTTAAAACTGCCACCAAACCCAATTCTTAGTAAATCTAGCCCAGAGACTGAATTACCACCGTAGCAGTTCATGTGACTGTAATGGGCCGCCATCATCTCCTTGCAGAATCAGCTAGTTATAGCTTTTTAAAATGTGGCCAGTAGCAACACCATTTTCAATGCCAATAGCATCTCACTCTTTGCATAAACCACTCACCTTGGATGGGGCCTTAAAGTGGGCAATGGGCTTTAAGTTAATCAAAAGGAAATTCAAATTCCTCTTATTTAATTTCAACTTTTTATTTTTTCTCCTACTATGCTACTTGTTCAATCATTAACTATGTCTTAAACCAGTGATGGGCAAAATTTTTCAGGAGCAGGCCAAATAAAAAAGGAAAACTTTAGGCGGGCCAATATAATTTATTAAAAAACTCAAATATCGAAATATATAATACAAATTTTTTGAATGGGACGGGAGGGTGTTATATAGCAGTGTTACCTCTATAAGTGCAGCGATCGTACAGACACACCACTTATTTCAGCAGGTTGTTGCAGATCTGTCTTTCCGGTGAGCCACTAACTGACAACACAGCAGCCAATCGAAATCCGCCTTAGTATATGGTCCAGCCCATCTCTTCTCACCTGACTTTCAGCCATTAGGGGGCGGGCAGGTGTTTGAGTGATTGACATATGAAGTGTCCTTTTAGGAAGGTGGATGAAGTGTAATGGAGGAAATAGCTGGGAAGGCATAAAAATGAAGGTTCTGACACACAGGGTCGGCCCTAATAATTTTATGCATATTTTAATGAAATTTTTTAAAATATTGGCGAGCCGGATAGAACCTCTAAGTGGGCCAGATCTGGCCTGTGGGCCGTAGTTTGCCCATCACTGTCTTAAACTAATCAAGAGGAAGTAGAGACTTCAGGACTCTCTTTAATATCGGGCTGTATCTATTATATGTCACATTATGTATTTTGATGTTTTATTAAACATAAAGGCACATACCCTAATCTGGCTATTGTGTATTACAGGAGACATGAATGAAATGGAAAGCTAGAATATGAAGAAAACTTTGAGAGTAAACTCACTGTTTGAATTTGTAAAAGATAAGGTAGCAACAATGTTGGATGTCTTTAAAAGTATTGTGATGAAGACAACAATGGGAAAGTTAATTTGTATTAAGGACAATGAAAGATATTATAGATATGTGTGAAATTACATTGGATAACACTTGTGGTGAAAGGTTTCCTTTACTCAAACCTCTGCATGCTGTGCGTGGTGTACAACATGGCTAACATACAACTATACTACATAAAACAACATACAACATACTGAGTGACTTACACCTTCCAGAGCTCCCTGCAGACCACTGCAATGCATCATGGGATGCATAAGTCTACAAGTATGACTTCAAATCTGTGGCTAATGATGATGAGGGTTGTAGTTCAAAAAATATCAGTTATAACTAATATGAAGAAGACAAATATGTGACTAGTTTTCAACCCCTCTCATCACTTTTAGACTCACTGTAATGGTGTTGTCCTCTCGGTCTCACTCTTCCAGTGACTCTTATGCTCCCTGTTAGGCTCAGTGTACTTTGCTGCATTGCTATCCTTTCTCCAGTGGCTCGGTTTGGTGATGCGGTTGTCCCAGTAATGACAGAGCATACAATTTCTCGGGAAAGAGGCTCTGTGCCCACCCACTAACTCAGATTTGCAAAAAAAAGTAGATCTTCAATCGTACTCAGTCTCCATATCCTACTTTAAATAAATCAGTAATGGGACAGTGTCCTGGATTACTAGTGGTGTCAACAGTAAAATTAAGTGATTGAGTTCTTTGTGACAGGCTGAGAAAAACCATTGAGAGTGCACACTAATGTGGACTGTGCTTTGTATAACAGGGTTGCACTTTAGTCCTGGTCTGGCCATGTGGACCACATTAAGTAACTATGTCCTCGCTATTCTCTTGAATACCTTGTTTTGCAGAACGACATCTAATTCTTGCATGTGGCAGCAATATGAAGCAGAAGAATTCACAAGCTCACATTTGACTAGTTCATCCATTATTGTTTACACATTTTTGCACCCCCAATAGATGCTGCAATCTTGATGTTTACAATTTATGAGTTTATGAGTTTTAGAGTTATGTCCTTCCCATAAAAATAGACAAATTATGCAGGGGACAATTTTTTATGTTTTGAAGAGAAACACTCTTGAAGTATAGAACATCCTCTGAAGAAGATCAGTAAAGCTCAACCTTTTTTTTTTGTCCCCTAAGTGTCCATATGTTGTGGTTTTGGGACACAAAGTGTCAGTGTGTTATTGACTTAGGAGCCCAAGTGCCAGAATTCCACAAGGGTAGTACTTAAATGGTTTCAGTATCTCAGAAACTGCTGGATTTTCTGGGTTTTTCAGGCACAACAGCCTCTAGAGTTTACAGAGAATGGTTTACAAAACAAAAAGCAACCAGTGGGTGGCAGTTCTATGAGGGAATACACCTCGCTAATGAGAGAGGTTGTCATGATTCTAGTGGATACAGTGGATTCACTTTCGTCGACCTGAATTATTGCTGGCAGTATTAGAGGGTCAGAGTCTAATAAACCCCTGGTTTTCACCAGGGATCCCGCAAGGAGGTTTAGGCTTCACTGCTGGTGGGTTTGCAAGTCGCGCCTCTCTGCGCTGCCTCCAGGTGTGACAAGCTGGTATCAACAGAAATAAGGGTCTTGTCAAATTAGCCGGGACTGGTACACAACACAACATACTGCAGGGTGCCACATCAGCAAATGGAAGGAGTGTCAGAACAAGCCGAATCAGCAACAATAAGGTATTAACAGTACCAAACAACATTCAGAGGAGAAGTCAGGAACAGTCCGGGTCAGAATACACAGGAATCAACGACAATATGAAGAAGAATGCTGGAGTAAAGGTATGGAGTCTAATAGCTGTGCTGATGAATAGGTCCGGTCACAGAAAACATGAACACAGGTTCAGAGTTACTCCTAAAGTGTCATGCGCCTTTGCCAGGTGCCGTCCCCACACTTCCGCTAGGTGCCAGTGACAGTCGCCTGCCCTCTCTGTGCAGCTCCTCTCTCCCTGGAATAATGCCTAGTGGGTGCATGAGCAGTTATTGCCACGTCCCACTATTAGGCAACGGGACACTATTGTGCTTCATTGACTGCCAAATCTGTTACTGGCCTATCTGGCCCTTGCTCCCACTATAAATATAAGCTTTGGCACAATTAGGGTGCCAGAGTATCAGGTCCCCTCATGCTCCAGCACTCCAGGTTCTGTTCCTGCTTCCTGACTGACCTCCCGGGTCCTCCTTGAGCTGGATTTGTCTCTCCTGGTTTTTGACTTCTAGCTTCCTGACTATTCTTTTGGTTTAACCACTTGTACCTCACATCGTGCACAGCTTGACCTCGGAATGTACGACTACGCCTATTCACCTTCTACTTCATTGGTGGCTGGCTTGAAGAACTGCTACCTGTGGGTCTCTTGCAGCAAAATCCATACTATTTTGCGAAGACCAGAGACATGTTAGACTCCGCGCCTCCAAGCTTAGCTGTATCAATACCAGCAAGCAGTTATCAGTCCAACCAAGTTCGTGACAGCCTTCTGTTGTATAAAGCAGGATTGTGGCAGAGGTTTCTGCTCCTGCAGCGCAGAGAAGAATAGAAAGAGCATGCAGGGCAGCGGGTTTGGAAAATAACAGATGGACTCCAATGTGTGAGATAGGTTAGAGTAGAATGGCCAGACTGGTTCAAACTGACATGAATCAATCCAAGATGAATAACTGTAGGGAGACACAAGAATATGGAATATTATTTTTTTCCAGAAGAAGGTTGATGTTGTAAATTATGATATAGTCAGAAGTAATTAATTTATATAAAAAATATAAATGTGTACTCCCCAAGAAAGGAGTCCCTGTGAAGTCTCTCCATGCAGGTACATCAGGTTTTATAATCTAACAATGGAGTTTGTTTAATTCACTGGGGTTAAAAAACTGTGCTGACATATCAACTGACCATTTGCCATTGCCAGGCATCCTACTGTGACTTTTGTCATGTCTCATGGCAGGGGTGCTATGGCTTGTGGACTTAGGGGTATATTTAATAGACTGCAGGTTTAAAAAAGTAGAGATGTTGCCTATAGCAACCAATCAGATTCTAGCTAGCATTTATTTAGCACATTCTACAACATGATAGCTAGAATCTGATTGGTTGCTATAGGCAACATCTCCACTTTTTCAAACCCGCAGTTTAGTAAATATACCCCTTAGTCTTTCCTCAGAACAATTATCAAATCACATGTCTGATAGAAATTAAGATAAGATACTGTCACACGCGCTCGGAAGTGAAAACGAGGCAAAACGTCATTGCTGCATAGTCGGATCTCACGAGATTTGGATTCTATAAGTACCGTCCTCCACGAAGATCCAGCACCATTTCACAGAGAGACACAGAAGGAGTAGCAGGGTTGTTGGAAGTCTCCAGTGCATTTGAGCAGTGTCATTAATGAAAGAAAAAGAGGAGGGGTGGCAGTGCTCTTGGCAGTCTTCAGTGACATTGTACTGTGCCATAGCTCACCTAGAAACAGGAGTCTTTTTCTTTGACGTGCCTGACCAATGCCAGACAATGGGCGGTGTCTGGGAGTTACTTGTACTTTAGCGTCAGGGTCACAAGAAAATTTTTTGTGCAACCTTATGTTATAAAGTACTTTGCCATTCTGACCATAAAAGCAAAGTAAAAGGTGTTTGTGTGTGCATCACACGAAGTGTGCATGTGTCACTATATATATTTATTTTCAATGGGGCACTCCTAGGATGTTGCAAATAAGAAAAATATTAAATCTTAAATTCTTTAGTTATCTCATTGAAATGGTCTGATATGTATTCATTGCCACCGGGGCTGCCAAGAGGAATTCAGGGCCCCGGTACAACAAATTCATTGGGCCCTCCCCCATAGTTGAGTAAGCAAAAATGTTGCGCCGCCGTTGCGCAACGTTTTTGAGGGGTGTGGTCATACTATTGGGGGCGTGGCAATGCACCATTGGGCGTTGCTAGCACATCAAAATCACTAGGTCCTGAATTCACCAGAGCATGACATATGTCCAAGCACTCCTGACTTTCAGGACATCTAGCACCACAGTGTAGTATAGAAAGAATGCAGTGTGTACAGAAAGAGTTCAGTCTTGGCCTGCACCTTACATTCGGCACAACACTCACCAAGAATAGGCATTGTCCCTACTAGAATCACATTTCACACACTCTGCTGCTCTCTCCTACCTGTTCTTCTCACTTTCACCACCTGTGGCTGCTGGTTTCTTTGTCTGGATCCTGGAATGTTGGAGGACCTATTTGGAAAAAAAATGGCTACATTTAGAAAATTACAGCCAGCCCCGGCGTTAAATCAATAGCACCCACGATTAATAATTAGGCCTTCCTCCAGCCCCACCATTAAAATAATAGTATTCACATTTAATAAATAAACCTATTTCCCTTCTTGCAAACAGCCCCAGCAATACCTATTTCTCGCAACCATCACTGCCATTAAATAATTCATAGTCACATTTAATAAATAGACCTCATTCTCCCCAAACTCACTTCTACATTCAATAGCCCCCAAACCACCCCATCTTAAATTAATAGTCCCCACTATTAAATTGCCTCACCATCACCCTATAAACAAAATAGCTCCCATTAATTAGCCACCACCTAACTCACACACACTACATTGCAACAAGCCCCCTGTGCCATTACACACATGTTACTGTGCCCCTTCATCACAACTACACTGTCCCCCTTATGCTCCACACTGCGCCCTCCATGCTGCTTTCCCCCCTTCTTTTTCACTCTGTACCTCTCTTTCAGTTCTTTTTTACTCTGTGCCTCTCTTCCCCTTCTTTTTTACTCTGTGCCTCTCTTCCCCCTTCTTTTTCACTCTGTGCCTCTCTTCCCCCTTCTTTTTCACTTTGTGCCTCTCTCCCCCTTTTTTTCACTCTGTGCCTCTCTCCCCCTTCTTTTTCACTCTGTGCCTCTCTCCCCCTTCTTTTTCACACTGTGCCTCTCCTCCTTCTTTTTAACTCTGTGCCTCTCTCTCCCTTATTTTTCACTCTGTGCCTCTCTCCCCCTTCTTTTTCACTCTGTGCCTCTATCCCCCTTCTTTTTCACTCTGTGCCTCTCTAACCCTTTTTTTTCACTCTGTGCCTCCCTCCCCTTCTTTTTCACTCTGTACCTCTTTTCCCCCTTCTTTTTCACTCTGTGCCTCTCTTCCCCCTTCTTTTTCACTCTGTGCCTCTCTCCCCCTTTTTTTCACTCTGTGCCTCCCTCCCCTTTTTTTTTTCACTCTGTGCCTCTTTCCCCCTTTTTCACTCTGTGCCTCTCTCCCCCTTCTTTTTCACTCTGTACCTCTTTCCCCCCTTCTTTTTCACTCTGTGCCTCTCTTCCCCCTTATTTTTTTACTCTGTGCCTCTCTCCCCCTTCTTTGCCACTCTGTACCTCTCTTCCCCCTTCTTTTTCATTCTGTACACTCTCTTCCCCCTTCTTTTTCACTCTGTGCCTCTCTCCCCCCTTCTTTTTCACTCTGTGCCTCTCTCCCCCTTTTTTTCACTGTGCCTCCCCCCTTCTTTTTCCCTCTGTGCCTCTCTCCCTATGTTAACTCTGTGCCTCTCTCCCCCTTTTTTTCACTCTGTGCCTCCTACCCTTCTTTTTCACTCTGTGCCTCTCTTCCCCTTCTTTTTCACTCTGTACCTCTTTTCCCCCTTCTTTTTCACTCTGTGCCTCTCTTCCCCCTTATTTTTCACTCTGTGCCTCTCTCCCCCTTCTTTGCCACTCTGTACCTCTCTTCCCCCTTCGTTTTCATTCTGTACCTCTCTTCCCCCTTCTTTTTCACTCTGTGCCTCTCTTCCCCTTCTTTTTCACTCTGTACCTCTTTTCCCCCTTCTTTTTCACTCTGTGCCTCTCTTCCCCCTTCTTTTTCACTCTGTGCCTCTCTCCCCCTTCTTTGCCACTCTGTACCTCTCTTCCCCCTTCGTTTTCATTCTGTACCTCTCTTCCCCCTTCTTTTTCACTCTGTGCCTCTCTCCCCCCTTCTTTTTCACTCCGTGCCTCTCTCCCCCTTCTTTTTTACACTGTGCCTCTCTCCCCCCTTCTTTTTCACTGTGCCTACCCCCTTCTTTTTCACTCTGTGCCTCTCTCCCTCTTCTTTTTCATTCTGTACCTCTCTCCCCCCTTCTTTTTCACTCTGTGCTTCTCTCTCCCCCCTTCTTTATAGCACTGTCTCTTTCTGCTTTCCTCCCCTTGTCTCTCCGTTTCTTTACTTACCTTTTGTTAGCTTCTTTCTTTTCTTTTCTTCTCTTCTGTCTTCTATTCTTTCTTCTTGCCTGGTCCTCTCTGCGGCGCTCCTCACTGACTGTCGGGCGTCACGCCCGACAGTCAGTGTGAATGGAGCAGAGAGGAGAGGAGGGACGCCGGTGCAGTGATCACGTGAGTGTATTTTTTTTCCCTCCAGCTCCCCCCACCAACGAATGAGACGGAACCCCCCATTCCCACGGAAAAAAAAAAAGAAAAGAATGAAAGATCGCAAGAAAAAAATGTAAAAAAAATAAAAAATAAAAATTAGCAGTGAGGGCCCGGCCCTGGCCCCCTGGCATGACCGGGCCCGGGTAAAATGTAAACGCCCCCCATCTCGGCAAAAATATTGAAAACAGTGACCCTGATAATGAACAGGAATAATATAATAGTAATCCTTTGGCCAGAGAGTCAGTGAAGTAAAACATTATTGTGGAATGGTACACTAATGTACTAAAGTACACAATACCTTTAAAAACCTCCTCATAAAGTAAAATGACATTAGCGAAAGTCCAATTTCAAAGACAAGATTAATAAGATCTGATATGAAATTATATCTTCTTTGTTTATAAAAGCTTCGCCAATTGCTTCTCTGCACCCTCTGGCACATTCTTTTCATTTGATCCCAGAAATGAAAATGATTGAATCTTTTCTTATCTTCCTACTCTACTACCTGTCCTCTTGACCCTGTATCTCTCTTTCATTATTCAAGCATTACTCCTATCTTGAAAAAAAACATTCCGGCCTACCTTGCCCCTTCAAGCTTCTTGAGACGCTTGCATACACTTGCCTCACACACTTTCTTTCCTGGCACAAGCTAGTGAATACTCTTCAGTCAGGCTTTCATTCTCAATACTCCACAGGGACTGCACTACTAAATATAAAAGCTATTACTCACTTATAATTCTCATGTATCTCTCTGCTGGATTTCACACTGTTGTCCACTCTATTCTTGCACAAATGCTAAATTCCCTAGCTCTTCAGGACACTGTCTTATCCTGGTTCTCATCCTACTTATCAAATAGCTCTTTCATGGTTTGTTTCTCTGTATCCACCTCCTCTCTTCTTCCTTTATCGGTTGGAGTACCAAAAGGCTCAGTCCTAGGCCCTCTGCTCTTGTCTATCTATACCACTTGTCTTGAAAGCTAATAAGCTCATTTGGATTTCAGTATCATTTCTATGAGGAGGATACCCATATTTATATATCCTCTCTGGACCTCTCACCATCTGTTAGCTAACATTAATGATTATGTTTCTTCCATTTCATCTTGGATGTCCTCTCACCACCTCAAACTCAATATTTCAAAGACAGAGCTAATAATATTTCAACCAGCCACCAGAAGCTACTTACCTGATATCTCCATTTCTGTTGACAATTTGACAATAAATTCTACCTTAATCTCGCTGCCTAGGTGTTATCCTTGATTTAGAACTGTCCTTTGTTTCCCATATCCAATCTGTATCCAAATTTACAGAATACCCAAGTTTCTTACACAAGACCTTAATTCATGCACCCATTATCTCTCGTATTGACTATTGCAATTACCCTTCTTATTGGTCTTCCCCTAACCAAATTTTCACACCTAAAATCTTTTTTGAATGCAGAGGCTAGACTAATTTTCCTAATAGACTATTTGTAAACTGCATCTCCACTTTGTCTGCCCTCACTTGCACAATAAAATTTTCCTATAGCCTCTCAACCTTTAAGCATTCCCTGAAAACTCACCACTTTCAGGCAAGCTAATAAAATTCATAACTACTAAATTACCCTTCATTGGCTATTCTACCCAATAAGTATCCTTCCATTTGATTCACCAAACCTTACTTGTGTTTTCTTTCTATGCTCAAATAAACCTTTGACAAAGACCAATACAGCTGTGGGACTGGATTATAAAGCCTCACTACCCACAGTTTACCCTTGCAATCTGGCTAGACCAATATGTAATAAGTGTCACGTAACCTCATGTATCTAACTCAGTGGATTCCAAACTTATTCAGTTCAAGGCACCCTTAGGGTCTCCAAAATATTTTCAAGGCACCCCTAAGCCAAAATAATTACAAAGTAGTCCCCCGCCTTGCTTACCACTGGTCCTGGCCAAGGAACCCCTGTGAGATCTCCAAGGCACCCCATGGTGCCTAGGTGCACAGTTTGGGAACCACTGATCTAAATCCTTTTGTTCTACTTATTATAAGCTTGCAATCAGGGCTCTCTTTCCTCTCTGTCTGTTTGTTAATACCCAGTTTAATTGTATTACTGTGTTTTTCCCCAATTGTAAAGCGCTACAGTATATACTACCGCTATATAAATAAATGTTTATAATAATATTAATAATTATAATAATAGTAATGATAAAGTTCTGGATGGGTGTAAAATGTCGCTCCTCTAACGATTTCAATGTATTAATAGTAGTAGTAACAGAAAGCACCTTGAAAAATTGGAATGGAGCAGGATAGTCTGCAAACAACTGGAATAATTATCTGGACCTCTTAATGGGACCTGGGCTATCGCTGGATCTGTTGACTGGGCCTGGACACCCTCCAAACTCCCTCTGGACAGGACCTGGACTTCCTCTGGACCATTGGCAACTTGCGATGTGTCCCTGGGATTGGCACTTCCTTCTATGATTCTGGCAGCCCTCTCTAGTAACTTAGCAGTTTTCTATAATAGCTTGGTAGCTCGTTCGGCAAGACTGGTGGTTTTCTCTGTCCATTTGGCGGTCTCTCTATCAAACATGTAATTTCTCTATGAGACTTTAAGATCTCTCAAAGGGATTTGCCAAACTCATCGGCTCTAGTCTCACTATAATGACGTTGATCTTTCTGTCATGTCCTTTCCCTGTAGCCCTTCTCTCCATAGTACTCATTATGCCAATGATTTTCACTCTATCCGACAGGCTAGTGGATTCAGTTGCACTGCTCTCTTCATTCCTTCAGATCCAAATCGTTAAGCTATGTTCCAAGCAATGGCTGTGCTTATTTATGCTCTGGCCACACTCTTGTGTTTTTGCTTCCTTTGCTTTGTCACAAATCTTCCCACTTCTGGCTGGTCTTTATGCCATTTCCTTCTCTTCCACTCCTCAGATATGCTGGGATGTGTAATTTTCTGTGCCCATGGAGGTGTTGAACTATCCTCTGTCACTCCCAAGACCTGACCTACCTAAATCAACAAGATATGGTCCGGGGGTTTAATAAAAAGTGAACAAAGCACAGAACAACAGAATTATAAGAACATCCAGCTCACATAGCTTCAGCGGCTTCAACTTGAAGGAACGTGTATACTAATGTTCATAGCCAGCTCACAAATTGAGCATTTTAGGTCATGTATATTCTCTGTTGCCATTTCAGTAGGTGTAACTTAGTCATGACAGGTATTGTTGGAAATGCCTAATCATTCAAAACTTTAGGCTATGTTACTAGTTCAGTATGGGAGGTTACACTAATATTGGCTCATGGATAGACAAATCTTGGCTCATCTGTTATGCAGGTTATTGATCGAACATACCCAAAGTACATTTTTATCACTTTTCTTGAACAACTGCATGCACCTCTCTGAGCATAGACAAATTAGTAGTCTCCTACCATTACTGTTTGTCTAATGTTTATGTAGCCTCTTTTACACCATTAGGTGTAACACAGGCCTTCTTTGGGTGTGTCATAACAGGGATTCATGCACAAGCATGTCTGACAAAAAAGTTAAACACAGTTGGTGTAGACAGGTGTGGTGCTATAGATGAGCAGTGCAAATACAGGTGTCACAAACAATTCAGCACTAGACCAACATTCAAATAAAATAAACAGGTGAACTATAGATCTCATTCTGCCTTCTGCCTCTGTTGCTGTTGATGGTCACTTTCTATTGGGCTGCACCTTCTGTCATTTGTAGCCCCCCTTTTTCTGGTACCAGCCCTTTCACACAGCAGGCTAAGTCCTGAAATCCCTTTCCTTTTGGGCTACTGACGGGCTGCCTTTTGGACAAGCTAGGCCAGGCAAGATCTGTGGTTCCCCCTTAGGAACTAAAGGTTCTCATTCATTTCAGATCCCAGCAAACACTCTCTACTAGCGCAGAAATACTTAATAATTATATGGTATTCATGCACATGACTGAAAAAAGTTAAACACAGTTGATGTAAACAGGTGTGGTGTTATGGGGGTGTAGTGCAAACACAGGTATCCCAAATGATTGGACATTAGATTTCACTCAGTCATGTCCCTTCATAATGACACTGCCTCCTGCACCACGCTACCTAGAGATGATGCAGCAACTGCTGTACTGCTTGGTCACAACCCCTCCCAAGGACTATGTCCTATTCACCCTCCTGGTCACCTCCTGAAAGGGGTGTTACACCTCCCCCAATGTCTGGGTGCCCTGAGCTACACTTTGTGCACGCACAGGCTAAACATTTAAAATACAACCCAGGTACACATGCAATTTTAAAAAAATTATCAGTAAAATTTGCATGTAAATAAAATAAATTATAGTGAATGGAAAATTTCAAACAAGAAATCACATTGTTAAATTACATAATTTGATAACATCACATATTATCTCAATATGTTAGTGACATGTAAATAAATAAGACTTTACAATCCATACACCAATGAGTCCAAGCCATCAACTAATGAGTCCAATGAATCCTCTGAGCAATAACCTCAGTCTTCTCAACCAATTGATCGTAACAAATGAAGCACAAACTCAATTTGACAATTCAAAGCAACGCATGCACTTGCCTCTTTCCGCCAGGGTCAAAAGAGACAGATGGCTCTCATGGGCCCATCCTAATAACTAAATTCTTCCCATTTTCAAACATAACATATAACTGGTGGTAGGCCTCCTGCTTGTTAAGGGCAATGTATATGTGATTCTGAAATACTTGAACCACTGCTTGATATGTTCACTTGTAGTAGACCACTTTCTGAGGAACTTGATTTGTTCCAGAGTACTCAGTTGCCCCAGGACTTAAGCTCAGGTAGTAATAGTTTTTGATCAACGATTGCTCGAGGGAGTGGACAGAACACAGTAGAAGATAGTGTGCAATCAGATGGTGTAGTGTTGCAAATTGAGAATCAGACAAGTAGGAGTTAATGCAATTAACAGACAGGCTAAGGTCAGAAGTAGAGAAGAAAGCATTTTCTTTTAGAGAAGCCAGGGGTCATGGCAGGTAGTAATACATGCACAAATCAGTTTTTAACAATCCAGTGGTCAGGAGTAGAGAAGACAGCAGAATCCTTTAAACAACCCAAGTCAAACATTGATAGCAGAACAGGTCAAGATACACAAGGCACATTAGGTCAAGCAGGAGCTATCACCAGCATTAGTACAAAGTCATAAAAAGGTTTATAAAGATAGCAATACCAATCAAAACTGCTGGGTGATTTGCTACTTGATTGTGATAGCAATTGTACAGTTGTCACTGCCAGACTGAGAACAGAAAAGAGTCTGATTGCTATTCACCATTCGAATCACTGAGGTGCCTGCTGCAAGAGCTGAGACACCGCTAGTATGGTTGTTAGCCAACAGTCTGAAGTGCAGCTGCAGACTTTCAGATTTTAGCATAACTATTGCCGCTTAGCAAGGAGAATGCTGACAACTGATTGGACATGCAGTGGAGACTACTGACTAACAAACACATAAGGCACGTACTGTAAGCAAGTGTCAGGAGGCAATGCCGGTTACAAGATCTGACAGGTATCGGTGATCAAAAGTCTTGAGCACAATAGAGTGTAATTCATGATCACTTGGCAGGGAAAGGACCTGAGTATCAATTGGGTATGTAGAGGTGATCACATAGCACATAGAACATCAAGATGCAATCTGCTACTGTCAGACAAAGAGAGGACACCGGCCACTGCTGCTAGGCAACTGATCTGGCTTGCTAGAGTGATCGTCATGTTTCTTAACACTGCTCAATTGCACTCAATCACAGATCCTTATAACTGAGAATAGCCTTGGAAACTCCTTCCCTTTGAATTGCAGCATGGGATCCTGGATTTGCACAAAATATTTTGACAGAGTTAACTCCAATTGATTCATCAGAATGGCAGGGTTTTTAAGGACTGGGTCCCTGTGCACTGACAAACAGAATGCCAAAATGCTTTTATACATGCTCGGCCACAGTGCCTAGTAATGACTGCCCTTAACATACATCCTAGTGGTTACACATTGCCACTGTACTACTTCACCATACTCCCTTCTGAGGCATTCATCAAGGTTTCGACTCGCCCTTGTAGTGCCATCAACCTGATGTCTCCAAGTGATGGGGCAACATTCTGCATTACTCCTGGAAGGTGCATTAGATTTACATGATGCAGAAACCTTCTTCCTACATCCTGATTTATTTAATAGTTTCTGACTTCTGGACATAAATGTGGGTTGACATATCAACAGAATTGCAGGAGTACTCATAGTTGAGGCATGTACTGAACTCTGACAAGAAAGTAAATATATTATTCTTATTTTGCTCCATTGTCCGCAAGGCTTGTTTCAAGGTTTGTACAAACAAGGCTGATGCATGTCCTGATAGCACCCCCCTTCCACTTGGAAGTGGTACTTCTCCCCTTGAGACATCATAGCCAAACACTATTCTCCCAGCCTGAAACTGACATGGAGGAGCAGCAGTCAGCATCTTCACATGATAGAAGCTGCTGGCTGCTTCTCCATCATATCAGTGGATGGAGCTCCAGGTGGTGTACCCACAGTGGAATTAAAATCACTGGATCATACCACCTTGGATCAGAGCTTTATTCCTAATCTTAGTTTGTTGGCCTTTATTCACCTACATGAAAAGGAATTACCAAGTCATTTAATACACAACCAACTCTTATTTACTATACGTAAGCTTTGGCATAAACTTTGCCATATGTACCATTTAAACCCTTATGCTTCAATGCACCTTCCTTTGTTACATAACCCGAACTTTCAAAATGGCTTAACTTCCTTCCCATTTACTTATTGGGCGAATTTGGGAACTATTAAAATAAGACCACTAATTGATACAATTACGCGTAAACCTATGACCTATGCTCAGAATAGCTCTACTTATCCGCAGTTGGCTCCCTATCATCTAGCTATATTTCAATGCCAACATTACATTAGCACGGTACTACGTAAACTCTCTCCCTCGGATTGGGATAACCCCTTGGATGCTGTACTCTCAAAACCTCCCTTAACTCACCAGGCCATCTCACAACACAATTCCTTAATACGTACTCAATTCTACTATAATCATTCTAAAATTGGCCTTTCCTTATGGCAGGAACGCTTCCCTCATCTGACACCAGAGGTTCTCTTGAAGGCACTTGCCAACTCCATTAAAACATTACCGGCCATGACCTATACAGAAATGTTTCTTAATATTTACCATAGAGCATATCTATCTCCATCCCGTCGGTTTCAGATAGGATTATCAGAGTCTCATTGTTGTTCGAAGTGTGGATCTCCGAGGGTGGATTTGACACATTGTTTTTGGTAATGTCCCCCAATTAAACGATTTTGGACTCAGATTTGGAGATTCTCTAATGCACACCTGGTGAATTATGCACCCCTTTCTCCAGAATGGGCAATATTTGGAATACTCCCAGGTAGCTGCAAAGTCAGTAAGTGATGTAAGAAACTATTATTGGCAACCTCGGGCGAGGCCAGAAAGAGCATACTTCAGGTCTGGGCCCAAAATTCCCCTCCTATGTTTTCCCTTTTCAAAGAAAAACTCTATCATATATTTTGAATGGATTGGATAGAAACATCTCTGCAGAAAAATTCTAGAGTAAAACAATTTTTTGACACATGGGAGAGTTTTATGCTCTTTTACCTCATACTATACGAACACAACTTTGGAATATCTTCCATAATACTGAGTGTTTTGAATTGAGAATGGTTTCTGCAGATCCTCCAATTAATTTATCTCTACCTTCTAATATTTAGTTCCTGTTTAAACTGAGGGAGGAAAATGAAAGTTTAGCAATTGGGATCTTTTGTTTTTCCTTTTTGTTCTTTCATATAAACATAAGATTAAAAAAAAAAGTGAAAAAAAAACAAACGCTATTTTTGGAGGTTGTGGATAGATATTTGAAAAAGAAGTCATGGGATGTTAATTGCTCATTGGATTGCAGGATAATTGTGAAAATATGTATGTATTTTATAATGCATTCAAATATGTTGTATTTTATACCTCAATAAAATATAAATATAAAAAAAAATCACTGGATCAGTGGTATTATGCCACTTTTTCAATGTTTTAAGTTCCCCCTAACCATTGGGCCATAGGTAACCACCTAGATTGAGTGATCTGTCCTCACTATAAATTCCCTTTGGCCTGAGTATAATCAGACAGACAGCATAACCACTCCTACTTTAATAATCCAGTCTAGATTTGATATTCTGAAGAGCCGTGTTTATTCAAGTAGTAAAGAACATGGTAGATCAATTCGTAAAACTGTAATACAGAAATGATAGGATGCACAATATGTTTATATATATATATATATATATATATATATATATATATATATATATATATATATATATACAGATATAAAGCAATGCAACATGGAAACATAGCATAAATGCATAACTTGACATAATATCTTATCATCAATGCTGTGGGAGATATATACTGCATCTCTAACTAACATGCCGAACATTTTAGTTTGCCAGTTATATCTAACGCTGATGTATGTTTCTATACCGGAAGACTTCAGTCAGGTGATACAGCACAACATTCTGCATATGCATATTGTTGTGTAGACCTGCGGCATACAGACAAGGTGAACTTATATGAATTGGTCAGCTATTCAAGTCATGTGTTGCATGCCTGCACATAGGTATTGATCATTTCTTCTATTTATTTGTTTGTCTCTAGACCAAGAGGTCAAGATCAGTGCCCAGACATATTACAAATTCGGTCATTGCTCCGGTATCCATATGGTGTGCTCATTTTCATCTGTTCATATCCACATATGGCCAGTTTTTAACAAGTTAATAAACCACATTTGCTTAAAATAGATTGAGTATTTTGGATTATATTTGTGAGAATGTATAG
This sequence comes from Mixophyes fleayi, assembly GCF_038048845.1. Taxonomy (NCBI): domain Eukaryota; kingdom Metazoa; phylum Chordata; class Amphibia; order Anura; family Limnodynastidae; genus Mixophyes; species Mixophyes fleayi. The sequence goes on along the minus strand of NC_134403.1, from coordinate 143,097,202 downwards.
TTACCTATATTAGCAGACCTTATAGCTGTGTGCTGGAAAGTATTTGCTTGTATTGTTGAATGTCTTGAGAAGTTTAGTTGCTCTAGATTCCAAGCAGCACGCAAAATTCCTTTCAACCTGGGTAGTGCACTAATTATTTTTGCACCTGCAAGAATGAAAAAGTAAACATTTTCTAAATAATGCATCTAACCTACGATATAAAAAATGTTCTTAAACTTTTTTGGTTGCTCACTATTGTGGATATTTTAGCAATCAGACAAATGAAACCAATTTTTATGGCACAAAAGTCATATTTATCTTGGATCCTGTCTTTTTGTCCAGGAACAAACAACATAATTAAAAACATAGTTTGCAAGATCAAAGCAATTACAGCTAACCATGTTACAGCAATCCATCTGCACTCATCTGCCAATATACATTAAGTCTGCCAAGCACTTTCTGGCTCATCATTTTCTGCATTTTGCAAGTTCATTTAATTAGTTCCATTTCAATGGGCAGATTCTCTGCTTAAATCTTAAAAGCAACAATACTGCTTCAGTCCCATATTGCTTGCAACACCTAGCATTTTAGAATAAACACCCTAATGAACAATCAACCTTGACACAAAACCAAATACAGTATGTTACATAGGGTTAAAAGGTTTATAGCTATAAGGAACAACATATTATACAAATGTAATAATAAAATCTACAATTTTATGTCCTGTTCGCATCTACAGCTGTATTATCCAATATGTGTAGAGACGGATGGGACATGAAAACATAATTTACACTGCAGTTAACGTTGCTGTCTTACACACAGAGGTGCAACATGAAAAAGACACCAGGAGGGCCAGACATTCACAGGATTGCAGAGGGTGGGAGGAGGTGAGTATTATTATTTGACTATGAACATAATATTTTCTTTGGTTTAGTTAGGGAACCACTATACAAGTAAGGAAGCTTACACCTTCAAACGTCCTTCGAAGAACACCTGGGCAAGAAAGCAAGGAACCTTCTTTTAAGGCTGTCTCACTTTCTCTCCTCTTACTCCATTCTCGACTCTCTGCAATCAGGCTTCTGTCCACAACATTTCACTGAAACTGCTTTCACAAAAGTGATTGATTATCTACTTACTGCAATGTCTAAGGGTCATTTCTCCATACTTATTCTCCTGGACCTCTCTGCTTCTTTTGACACTGTTGATCACCCTCTTCTCCTACACACCCTCTACACCATTAGCCTTTGTGACACAGTTCTTTTCTTGACTTCCCACCTATCGATCCACTCCTTAAATGTTTCTACCTCTGGTACATCATTCCCCCCACTTCCACTATTTTGTGGGGTCCCAGAAAGCTCTGTTCTTGGCCGTTTACTATTTTCATTGTACACCTCTTCTATTGCAGCATCCAGTACCACCTCTACGCTGATGACACCCAAATTTATATCTCTTCTCTTGACTTCTCTCCTTCTGTACTATCTCGTGTAACAAACTATCTTTCAGCTATCTCCACATGGATGTCCCAACGCTACCTAAAGCTCAACATGTCCAAAACAGAGCTTATTATCTTCCCTCCTACAGTCAGCACCTCCTCACAAATCTCTCTCACTGTTAATAACTCCACAATTTCCTCAGTCTCCCAAGCTTCCTGCCTTGGTGTCACACACAGGGGTGGAACTAGACTTTTTTTTTTAGGGGGGGCGGTTTATAGATTATCCCCTCTCTCTCTACTGTCACAGCCCCTCCCTTCTCCAGTCCAGACTCCTTCCCTTCTACAGTCCTGACTCCTCCCCCTCTCCAGTCTGTGGGCCCTGTGCCCTACAACACTATGGGACTGATCCAATTCAACCTTGTTATTCTGGTATTAACGCAACACTAGCAGTATTAACGTTTATACAGTAATTTTAACCAAGATTTCTGCTTGCGGCTCCCACAAGAATCAGCGTTAAAGATTACCGTACTAACGGTAATAATGAGCACTATTACCACTGTAATTGTTACCGTAGAAACAGTCAGGTTTGTTCATTGCTTTATTTTAAATAAAACACTATATAGCTATAAAATCACAACAATAAGAGCAACAAATAACAGATATGTATGCCCCATCATCACACTGCTGCCCATTTCACATCACACTGCTACCCCTTTCATCCCACCTTCATCACATTGCTCCCACCTTCACCACACTGCTCCCACCTTCATCACACTGCTTCTACCTTCATCACACTGCTTCCACCTTCATCACGCCACTGTTCCCTTCATCACACTGTTCCCCTCATCACACTGCTCCCATCTTCATCGCACAGCGCCACCTTCATCACACTGCTTCCACCTTCATCACGCCACTGTTCCCTTCATCACACTGTTCCCCTCATCACACTGCTCCCATCTTCATCGCACAGCGCCACCTTCATCACACTGCTTCCACCTTCATCACGCCACTGTTCCCTTCATCACACTGTTCCCCTCATCACACTGCTCCCATCTTCATCGCACAGCGCCACCTTCATCACACTGCTCCCAGGTTCATCATACTGCTTCCACCTTCATCACACTGGTGTTTCCTTCCACACTCCAAAAACATACTAGTAGGTTATTTGGTTGCTATCAAATTTACCCTAGTCTCTCTCTCTCTGTCGGTGTGTCTATATTAGGGAATTTAGACTGTAACCTCCAATGGGGCAGGGACTGATGTGAGTGAGTCTCTGTACAGCACTGAGGAATTAGTGGCTCTATATAAATAGATGATGATGATCCAGGTACAATCCATCAATTTTCATTACAAATTCCTTAACAACCCATAAATGAGCTTTAAGTGACCCTTGCTGGGGCTTAGTGGCAGAAGTGGATGGACCCAATAATGCTATTTCTTTAACAATATATAGATGAAGAACAATTATTATTGATGCTATTTGGCTATTAAATATTGCAATTAAGGCAATTCAAATTCAGAAGCTGTATTTCTGCTCTCTCTGGTAATAAGCAGCCAAGATCTGCAGGTCACACCAAAGTTACATGGATCCCATCGAATGCACTGAAAATGCGCTCTCAATGCATTATTAATGTATCAAATTTTTATTTCAAATAGGTCAAATGCAGGATAAAATCTATGTGCTGGATTGCAAAAGCACTGTGGATACATATTAATGAGCCTTAGATATACAGTATTTCTTAAGTTTGTTTAAAAAATAATAAAAGGACAAATGCTTACGATTTCTTTAATCAAAATGAATGGAAATATTTTGGTCTGGGAAATTTTCCTTAAAAAAGGAAATTCAATTATCCATATATAAAATGCTTGCACCTGTCCAAAGTTATTGTCATGTGTGCAAGCAACACAAGCTAATTGTGGTGATAAAACTTAACAAAAGTATGCCATTCGTATTGTCTGCCTGCTGTTTCTAGTATCACAACTGTATCACAACTGACCACTGTTAGTTGTATAGAGGGTTTTCAAATAGATGTCACTTCTGGTTTGAACCTTTCCGTCTTTTTTCACTCTGCTCAGGATTTTTGTTACAACTCTGGAGGCAGCAGTGTGCTTGATCGCCCCAATTGCACCCCCCCCCCCCCGGATCCACCCCTGGTCACACATGACTCTACCTACTGGTTTATTCCTCACCACAGTCTCTCTTCCAGTCCTGTCAATTCCACCTTAAAAACATTGTCAGAATATGCCCTTTGCTTACTCAACATGCTACCAAAACTCTTATCCATTCTCTCATCATCTCCCTTCTTGACTACTGCAACCTCCTGCTTTCTGGCATTCCTGACACCCATATTTCCACTCTTCAATACAATCTAAATGTTGCTAAAAGACTGATATTCCTCTCCCACCACTCCACATCTGCTGCACCACTTTGTAAATCCCTACACTGGCTCCCTGTGTCCTACAGAATCCTACAAAAAAGCCCTCAACAATACCACCCCTTCATACATCTCAAATCTCATAACAAAATACTTTCCCTCTTGCCCTCTTAGTTCTACCTCTCACCTGCAACTTGTCTCGTCTCTGTTAACCACCTCTCTCTCTCACTTTTACAAAACTTCTACTGTGCTGCTCCCCACTTATGTAATTCTCTACCACGCCCAATCAGGCTTTCACACAGCCTTCAAATCTTTAGACATTTTCTAAACACCCATCTCACTTTTAAAAGCTTAACTTATCCCTGATGATACAGTAGATGACCATGATGAATCCGTAAATCAAGTATCCTTTCTACTTCCTACTCAACTGCTCATTGAGTTTGGATTTTAGGAGTCTTAGACAGTGTAGAATGAAACCGTATTCAAGACCAGAGGCTTCAACAAGGATATGTAGAAGAAGTTTGAGATTCGCAGGAATGGAGCAAGTTTGAGTTTGTAAGCTACTGGGTTGATGACTTGCTCTTTTGGAAATGGACCAAGGTAGTCAGGGGAAAACTTCATGGACAATACCTTAAATCTTAGGTTGCGAGTGGAAAGACAGACTCGATCTCTTTGAGACTGGATTTTGCTTAACATTTGAGATCAGCAAATATTTTGTATTTGGAGGAAGCCTTTAACTTGGAAGAACGATCCTCCTTCCATATTTTAGTGAGCTTCCGTCAGCAGCAAGTAGAGTGGCTGAAGGAATAGGCTGGATATTGGGTATTCTACGATGAAGTAGAGACCATGAAAAAGGGTGTAGAGCCAAAGGTAGTGATTATTGTGGGAGAATTCTGCACAGGGTAAAAGTTATTTCCAGTTTTCTTGTGAAGATGAGACAAACAAGCAAAGAAAAGATTCTAAGTTCTGATTCACCCATTCAGTTTGACCTTTTGTTTGGGGGTAATAGGCAGTCGAAAACTTAAGCTTTACTTGTGGAGAGCTGAACACAAAGAAAGCCAGAACTTGTCCACGAACTGGACCCCACGATCAGAGATTATCTCTGAAAACATGAGTCTGAAAATCTCCTGAATAATCAATTGAGCCAGTTTTGGAGCGGAGGGTAGTCCAGTGAAAGGAATAAAATAGGCCTTCTTTGAGAATCTGTCAACGAAATCCCACATGGTGTTGAACCCATTAGAAACTCGTAGATCTGTAATGAAGTCCACAGACAGATGGGTCCAGTGTTAGTGAGGAATAGAAAATGGTTAAAGTTGACCAGCATGTGTCTGATGAGGTATTTTATGCTGGGCACACTTGGAACAGGAAGCTATGAATTTTTGGATGTCCCAGTTGAGAGAAGGTCAATGATAGGATCTTTGAACAAATTTTAGAGTTTTTTGAACTCCAGAATGTCAGAAGAATCAGGAAGCGTCAGCCCAATGAAGTAATTTCTTGCGAAGTGCTGGAGCTACAAAAATTTTCCCTGGAGGCATGGTAGGAAAAATATTGGTGGTAGAAAAGGACATGGGATCAATGATGGCACTTTTTTTGGTGAGGCAAAAATCTTCATCTTGAATGAGAGAGGACATCAGCCGGTAGGTTACCTTGAAGTCAAACCTGGAAAGGAACAAGGCCTCTCTTTCTTGTCTTGTGTTGAGACACTGGGCTGACTTCGGATACAGAAGATTTTTATAATCTGTGATGACAGAGATGGGATATTTGTTAACTCCCAACAGATGCTTCCACTCCTCCAAAGCCAACTTAATGGACAATAATTCCTGATCTCCTATAGAGTAGTTTCTCTCTGCAGGCAGAAATGTGTGAGAAAAATAGCCACAGGAATGAAGATATCCATCTTTGAAACGCTGGGATAAAACAGCACATACTCTTACTGCTGAAGCATACACTTCCAGGATAAAAGGTCAAGACACATAGTAACATAGTTGATGAGGTTGAAAAAAGACACCAGTCCATCAAGATCAACCTATTTTGGATCCCCTGCGATCCCTCACTTATATTTGAAATTGATCCAGAGTAAGCAACTGCCAATCTGTTTCAATTGTGAAAATTCCCCCAGACCCAATATTGCAGTCCTATTTTTACCCTATATCCACTACTATCCTTCATTTTAATTAACGGTCGTATCCCTGGATACACTTTTCCGCAAAGATTTGTCTAATCCTTTCTTAAACATATCTATTGAATCTGCCATCACAATCGTCTTTGGCAGTGACTGCCCTTACTGTAAAGAACCCCTTCCTTTGCTGGTTGTGAAAATTCCTCTCCTCTAACTTTAGGGGGTTACCGTGTGTCCTGTGTATAGTCCTTGGGGTAAAAAGTTCCCATGAAAGTTCTCTGTATTGACCCTTAATGTATTTGTAGATAGTAATCATATCTCTTCTTAGACGCCTCTTTTCTAAAGTAAACATGCCTAAACTGGCTAACCTTTCCTCATAACTTAATGACTCCATACCCTTTATCAATTTGTTGCCCCTCTCTGAACCCTTTCTAGCTCCAAATTATCTTTTTTATAGAGTGGTGCCCAGAACAGTACTGTATATACAAGATGAGGTCTTGCCAACGATTTATTCAGTGGCAAAATTACACTTTCTTCCCTTGAATCTATACCCCTTTTTATGCATGCCAATAATTTACTTGCCCTTGCAGCTGCTGCTTGACATTGAGCACTATTGCTTAGTCTACTGTCTATGAGCACTCCCATATCCTTTTCCATTATAGATTCTCCTAAATAAATTCCATTTAATTTATAGATTGCGTTCTTGTTTTTGATCCCTAAATGCATAACCTTACATTTATCTATGTTAAACCTCATATTCCATTTGGCTGCCCAATCCTCCAGTTTATTTAAGTCCCTCTGTAGAGAAGCTACATCTGCTCTGATTTTATTACCTTACAGAGTTTAGTGTCATCTGCAAAAATAGAAACTTTACTCTCTAAACCATCTCCAAGGTCATTAATAAATTTATTAAAAAGGAGTGGCCCCAGCACGGAACCTTGAGGTACATCACTTAAAACTTTTGACCAATTAGAAAATGTTCCATTTATCACAACTCTCTGTTCCCTATTCTCTAACCAGATTTTGATTCAAGAACAAATGTTGTTTCCTAGACCCAGTTCCCTTATTTTGTAAACCAACCTCTTGTGTGGCACTGTTTCGAAAGGCGTTTTGCAAAATCTAAGTAGACCACATCTACTGTGCTGCCCTGGTCTAAGTTCCCACTAACTTCCTCATAGAAACTAATTAGATTAGTTTGACATGACCTATCCCTCACAAATCCATGCTGATTCCCACTAATAATATTATTGCGCACCAAGTAATCCTGAATACTATCCCTTAATATACCTTCCAGTAGTTTCCCCACTATACCTTTCTATTTAGCCACATTGGTTTAAACTTAATTATTTTACATTTAATTCCCATAGGAATGAACTTATACGTGTATGTTTCCAACAACATTTTTTCTTCTGTATTTTTTTCCTTCTAAAACTTTGTCCCAGTCTATACACTTTATAGACTCCTTTACCATATTAAAATTATTTGCCTTTCTAGAGCTTAAAGTCCTAGTTGATCCCTTATACCATTGCTTCTGGAAACTAATTTTAAATGAGACCATATTATGATCACTATTTCCCAAGTGTTACTTACTTAAATATTTGATATTATATCTACATTATTTGTTATTACTAGGTTCAGTATAGTCTGGTTCCTAGTTGGTTCCTCTACTAATTGGGACATGAAATGGTATTTTAGCATGCTCAGAAACCTATTTCCCCTAGCTGTACCGCAGGTCTCAGTACTCCAATCTATGTCCGGATTATTAAAATCCTCCATAATTAAAACTTGACCTAGATTTGTAGCCTTTTCAATTTCCTGTAGAACTTGGTCTTCCTCACTCATACTAATATCTGGCGGTTTATAGCATATCAGTATCAGCAACTTCCCTGAACTTTTTCCTCCACTAGATATTTCCACCCACAATGCCTCTATATTATCCCCAATATTCTCGTAAATAACTTCCTGAATACTTGGTTTTAACTCTGGCGTAATTTAAAGACATACTACTACTCCCCTTTTTTACCCTATCCCTCCTGAAGAGAGTATAGCCTTCCAAGCTGACTGTCCAGTCATGTGTATCATCCCACCAGGTCTCCGAAATACCTATAATATCATACTGCTCATTCATTGCTACTAGTTCTAACTCCCCCATTTTACCTGTCAGGCTTCTTGCATTTGCAAGCATACACTTAAGTCTATTGCCTCCCTTAGGTATTTCTTTTTTCTTTAAAAAGGGCCTCTCCTTATCGGCTATGCTTATCTTCCCCCCTCTCCACCCCCTTGACTCTTGTTCAATTCCTCCTTACCACTCTCAATGTCTATCCCATAAATACTTGCTTGTCCCTCCCCCCCGAAGCCTAGTTTAAAATCTCCTCCAACCTTCCAACCATCCTCTCCCCTAGCACAGCTGCCCCCTCCTCATTCAGGTGCAATCCATCTCGACAATAAAGATGGCAACTGACTGAGAAATCAGCCCAGTGCTCTAAGAATCCGAAACCCTCTTTCCTACACCAATCTTTTAGCCATTAACCTCCCTAATCTCCATCTGCCTCCCTGGAATAGGGCGTGGCACAGGTAGTACTTCCAAAAATACTACCTTGGATGTCCAGTGGCGCACGCAGGGGGGGTTTCTGAGTCTCTAGAAACCCCCCCTGCGCTAAGTGGCCACTGTCCTACACAGCAGCCGCGGCGCTGTCAAAGAAGCGTCGGCGGCGGTGCTGTAGTGTATACAGCACTGCTGCGGACACTTCTTAGACAGCGCAGCGGCTGCTGTATAGGACAGAGCTGACAAAACGGAGCTGCTGCGCATGTGCAGAGCAGCTCTCTCTCGGGTTGTTTTTTTTTGGGGGTTTTTTGGGTCGGGGGGGGGGGGGGGGGAATCCTCCGTGCGCCCCTGATGTCCTTGCCTTAAGTTTGCGACCTATGTCCCTGAAATAAACTTTAGGACACCCCTTCTTCCTCTAACTTGGTCATTGGTACTAACATGCACCAAAACCGCCGGATCATTCCCAGCCCCTCCCAACAATCTGTCCACCCGATCTGAAATATGCCGAGCCCGAGCACCCAGGATACAACACACTGTTCGGCATGCACGGTCCTGGTAACAGATTGCCCTATCTATCTTCCTAATAATTGAATCCCCTACCACCACAATCTGCCAGGGTCCCTGAGTAACTTTGTTCCCCTCTATGCTGGAGAGACCGTTCCCTTGGTTGCTAGAGGAAGCAGTCTCACCCAACTCTCCCAATTCTGAACTGCCTTCCACAGTATCTTCATCCAATCTGGCAAATCTGCTGGGATTGCATAGCTCAGAACTGACCTGCCTCTTCCTCACTCTGCTACCCATAGTAACTGTAACCCAGCTGCCTACCTATGCATCCTCCTCTGACTCTGCTCCACCCTCCTCAGCTAACGCATCAACGGTGAACTGAAAACTCTTTCTGCAGGTTTGCAATTTCTCTCAATGTTGCAATGATCTGCTTTAGATCAGTTACCTGGGCTTCCAAAGAGACCAATTGCTCACATTTCTCACACAGGTATAAACCTTGAAACAATTGCTCCAAATGTGCATACATATGACAAGATATACATTGAGTGAGAACATCAACCCTGCTACCACTCATCTTATTATGGCTAACCTAACTTCTTATAGCCTACAGTAAGCTCAAGAGTACTAACCTTTGCTAGCCAATTACCAGATTAAACCGTTACCTGGATTCAACTACTTAATGGATCTAACTCCACACTTTAAACAAACAGCACTTGAAATCAAACAGCAGTGGAAGTCACACGCTCAATGAAATCGCTTACCACAACCTGTTAAATAGAGCTTGCACTAACTAGCTGTATCAACTAATGCAATTAAATCACACCCACTAGCTCTAACAGAGAAAAAAAGACACTTAATAAACACACAGAAAATCAAATCCCCTTCAAAAAACACTTAGAAAAATTCCACAATGTATATCACTCTCTCAACACAACACAGCAATCCTTACTGGATCTAACTCCACACTTTAAACAAACAGCACTTGAAAACAAACAGCAGTAGAAATCACAAGCTCCATCTAACTGGCGAAGAACTGGTGCAGAAATGAAAAGTTGTTTGATGCAGTGGGATACTGCTTTAGCTTCTTCAGACCAATTGGAGGAATCAGATGTGATAGGAGCCACATGAATGGAGACATTTATAACAAATTTTTTATAACAGCTTGCAAAGCCCAGAAAGGGTCAGTTTAGAATCATGTTGAGCTTCTCCGGCTCCATCTGTAGATCAGCACCAGGTATAATGTTACCTATGAAGGAGATGGATGGTACTTCAAAAGTGCTTTTCTCTACTTCTCAAAAATGCTGGTTTGTACGGAGTCACGAAAGAATCTCTTTGACGTGGGAATGATGTGATTCCAGATTGTTGGAGAGGATAAGAATGTCGTACAAATAGACCACAACTGTTTTGTAGAAGAGGTCACATAAAATTTAATTGATGTAATGATGAAATGCTGCAGGAGTCCATCACGAGTTTTAAAAGCTGTCTTCCAATCATCCCCTTCATGGATTACAATTAAATTGTAAGTCCCTCTCAAATCTAGTTTGGTGTAGATGGTAGCACCTCTGAACAGTTCCATGATAAGCAGCAAAGGATAACGATTTTTAATAGTGATATCGTTCAAACCTATGTAGTCAATGCAGGTGTGGAGTTCTCCATCTTTCTTCTTTATAAAACAGAAACCTGCTCCAGCAAAGGAAAACGGCCAGACTTCTGAAGGTTTTCCTGGATATTTTCTGACATGGTCTTGGGAAGAGAGAGCAGGTAGTTACTCCCCTAGGCGGTGTTCTCCTTGGCATCAAAACTATAGGACAATCCCATTCTCAATGTGGTGGTACAGAGTCAGCACCAACTTTACTGAAAACATTGGAGAGGCCCCTGTAAGGTATGGTTGGAAGCTTTTGACCAGAGGAGACTGTAGTTCAAAGTGGTATAACACACTGAAGGCAGGAGTCATTACAAGATGCACCCTAGGTCGTAATCTGAGTTGTAGACCAATCAATCCGGGGGTTATGTAACAGGAGGCAACGCAAACCTAGAACTAAATAATGTGAAATTTTAGTAATGATGAGAAGCTCTAGCATTTCTGAGTACAGAGCCGCCACTCTAATCATGAGAGGGTGAGTCTGGTGGGTGATAACACTATCAGAGATGTGACTTCCATCCATTGCTGTGATGTAGGAAGGTCAGAGCTAATAAGTTCTTGGTTTGTTGAGTATGCAAGAGTGATTGGTAGTACACAATCAGATTTTTGTGGAGAAGTATTGACTACTCGTAACCTGGCTTCTCCATCACCGATTCAGAACAGGAGTTTCCTGGACGCTTGGGAGAAGAATCAAGTAATGAAGTAAGTGTCCTGGAGTTGCACAATAAAGGCATACATTTGCCCGTAGGTGACTCTGACATTCCTCCCGTGTTAAGCGAGAGCAATTCAAATGTATGTGCTCATCGCTCTGCAGTTGGGGCTGCTGGGGCCGAAGGTGGTGATGTGACTTCACCCTTTCACCCCCTCCTTTCTCCAGGGCACCGTTCTAAAATCGTAAATCAACTTTGGTACACAGGAAAATTAATTAATCAATGTAGAAGAGAGATCACGAGTTGAAAATTTGTCCTTAATTTAATCGGACATGCCACTCCAGAAGGTTGCGATCAAGACCTCATCATTTCACTTCAAATTGGAAGCGAGTATTTGGAAATGAACCAGGTATTGGCCCACCATGTGAGAGCCTTGATGAAGATCCAGAATATCTAAGGATGTTGACGTGGCTCATTGAAGATCTGGAACGTTGTTATGAATCCAGAAAATGAGGAAAGCATGGGATCTCCTCTCCATTCACACTCCTGTCCGCTCCCTGCACTCGGCCAATGATCGCTGCCTCTCCTCCACTCTGATCACCTCTTCCCACTCTAGAATCCGTGCTGCCCCCCTTCACTGGAACGACCTCCCTCGCTCCATCCATCTCTCACCCAATCTGTGCTCCTTCAAATGGGCACTTAAAACTCACCTGTTCCTTAAGGCCTACCAACCATCCACTTAACCATCTCTTCTGCTCGTTATCCCTTGGCCCCTCTTTTCTCTCCCCTTTGCTTTACTTGCTCCCTTTTGTGCCTGATTTTGTTTACCCTCCCTTAGGATGTAAGCTGGTATGAGCAGGGCCCCTCTTCCCTCCCGTCTCCATACCTGTTCTTTCGCTCCGTCTCTACTGTATTTGCCTGCCTGGAGTTTCTGAAGTATTGGTACTGTGTGTTTATTGTTCTGTACTGTTTTGCCCTGTATAGTGTACTGTTTATACTGTGTACGGCGCTGCGGAAACCTTGTGGCGCCTTACAAATAAATGTTAATAATAATAATAATAATAATAATGATCTGCTCTTTTCCATAATGGAGATGCCCAAGCTAATGCATTCCCTGATAGGAGGGAGATAATGTATGCAACTTTTGCTTTCTCCATAGGGAAATTACTGGACTGTAGCTCAAAGTGGATTTCACACTGATTCAGAAACCTTCTACACAGTTTTTTAGGTCCCCTTCAAATTTGGCAGGAGCTGGCAGATGAAGACGAAGAGCCGTGACTGGAACTTGAACAGGTGGAGCTTGTGCAGAAACTGAAGAGTCGCCTGAACCACTGAGAGTAGTATGAATTGCTATTCAGACAGGAGGACAACTCTTGAAGAGACTGCATAATTTGTTTCTGTGCAGATTCCTGTGTCTCAAGCTGATTCACCAAGCTTTGCTTTGAGCCCACTCCTTGGGGCAGGTCACCAGCCAGTGCAAACTGTCAACTATACCCAGGCTGGGTTGTGACTCTGGAATAGAACTGGTGGATATGTGCAAGAAGCTGGGTGGCTTGATTAGGTTCCTTCACATGGGAGAGAATAAACTGGTACAGATGGTGATTGCTGAGAATTTAGGAGGCTATGAGATATGACTGGTACTAGAAAAAAGAACATAGAAAGACGGTGATCTAATTTAGCAGTATAGACCAGGCTGGAACTGGATTGCTGGACCAGACTGGAACTGGAAGGATTAACCAGACTGGAACCAGATTGCTGGACCAGACTGGAACGGATTGCTGGACTGGAACCGGATTGCAGGCTGTGCTGTCTGGGCAGAAACAACTAAGTAGACTACAGACTGCTACAAACCACTGCAGTGGAAACAGACTGGACAGCACCCTGCAGGGAGACCTGACACTTGTTTTAGCATTATGTTCTTTCCTTTATTTTTTTGCTGTTTGTGACATCAACTTCAACCCATACTAACTATTAACTAAACAAAATCGACCACATCATCCATCAAGAATTCTACTAATGCAAATCGATCACCCCACACCCATCTTCTCTTCTACTCACCTATCCACCCTCAATTCTTTCTGTACTGTCACAAAGGAGGAGATTCTCATGGTCATCTTTTTCTCTTCCCCATCCTTTCTATTCCCTTTCAACTCATCCACTCCCCTCCCCCCCAATGCTTGCCTGCACCTAACTCAAATCTTTATACACTGGCACTTTCTCTTCCATCTATAAATATGAGCATAACTCTCCTAACCTCAAGAAACTCTTGACACTACATCTCTCCCTAGCTACCGACCCATTTTTCTCCTCTCCTTTATTTCAGCGGGTGGGGTGGGGGTGGGTTCTTGAATGGTAGAGAATGTTAGGCCTGGTACGTGCAGAATACTAACAGACCCAGGGAGCAGGAGAAGGTAGGAGGGGAAAGATTTTCTGTAAATACCCCTTCTTGGTGGGTAGATAGCTTCAAGATTTTGGAATCTCTTTTATTAAAGCAAGACTAGAAGAAGTTGCAGTAAAGTGTTCCTCTGTCCTGCATGGGTACCTTCTGACCTACATATCTTGGCTAGGAAGTGAGAAGACAATAACAGATTGGGGAGATAATTTCAAGAACTCCTCTAGAAGTCAGTTGAAAAGGCTCATTTTGACAAGTCATGTTATAGCGGGACTGCTCAGGAGATGTCAGTAGAGCTGATATTGCTCTGGTAAATTCTAGGAGAATAACCCCTGAAGTATAGAGACATAGACTGGATTGGCATGGGAGGCTTTATGTAAGAGGAAACCTCAAGTGTAGAAATACCAATGCTCATTTCTTGCTGAGATGTCTTTTAATATAAAAGTTTATGATAGTGTGGTGGTCGAGCACTGATGGGAATCATTCTCTTACCTTGTCCTCCAGACAAGAGTCAGGTTCTTTTCTGTTCGGATATCCGGTGGTCAGGAGATAAATACTTCAATGAAAGGGACAAGGATTGGTCAAACAACTTGGTTTTATTGAGAATGCGGTAAGGATAGTTTCGGTAAGACACCGCGCCACTGAGCCCTTCAGCTCAATAGTATGACAAAATAATGCGTCTGATCAGCATAGAGCACAATAGCATTTAACATATAACATACACATTGTCTAATAAGGCACACTGGTAATCACAGTTACTACTTTCAAGTTAGCAATATCTGACTGGGGATGATGCAAGAACCATCAGTAATAACCCATCAAGACTCTTACGGTCACTACCGCGCTCACTAGAGGGCTCCTTCTAATTCAGGTGTTTGGGGTACCGTGCTATTCCCTATGGGTCAGGCGCCCAACTTTTAGCATCTACTGCTGAGTTAACTTGAATTGCAGCGGTACCACTAACACTGAACGTCACACCTTCAATATTAATAAATCAATTCTTAGGTAAATCACATAACATTAACATCATCTAAAACATTTGGTGCACCAATATTAGCCCTGGTAACGTTACCATATTTTCCACTCAGTCCTGGGCTGACCTGTGCACAGGAATTTGGTAGTGTTCCAATGTCCTGCAGAGGTTTCCATCAAGGGTTAAGTATTATAGTAGAAAGCAGGGCTGTTGCTCATTTCAGCCACAAGATGGCGCTGTTCTCTCAACAGTCAATGAATCTCTATCAGCACATGTGCTTTGCAACAGGGTATGGTGTCCAGATATCAGCACACACACAGGATATAGCTGAAACGACCGTCTTAATTGTTCCCTGCAGCCTGTGTAAAGGTATGATCTAGGGGAAAAAGCTCTCACAATCCTTCCTTGTACAAGAATGCAATGTCAGTTTTGGATAGATTCTCTCATCACTCTTCCCTCTGACACTGGGGTGTGTGCAGTACACTGCAGGCTAGGGTTTTACCTTGAGACGGTTCTGCAGTTAGTGGAGACTGTCTTTGACGCCCACTGCGTGTCCCCAGCTGTTCTCCGTCCGCTTTGCTGGCAATGTCACAGTTCTGGCAGCAGCTCACTCTTGTCTCTGCTCGGCTGCACGTTCTCCCCCTTGTTCCTTCTACCATGCTTCTCTCTCTCTCTCCTCCTTCCTGCACATCCTCTTCCTGTTACTCCCCCAGCCAATCAGGGCCTTCATCCTCCTCCTGTCAATCACTCCTGGGCACAAGTTTTCAGGAGCACAATTAACCCCTTGTAGCCCTGCGTTTTAAAAGCGTTTATGCACTCCTCTGTGCTGTTCAACAGGGCTTTGGGGTACCACATTCACCCCCGCTTTTTCAGGTGCGTGTCCTCACGCATTAAGACATAAAGGTGGTTTTTCTTTAGCAACTCAAATCACACATCTACAACAGTTATATTGGCAAACATGTCCAATGACAGCAGTTTTAATATACATTATATACAACAGTTTCAGTAGATCTCTAATCCTGATACCGCCAATAGTAGCTCGAAAGGGTCAGTGGGCAGCTGAGGCAAAGTCCCTTCGCCATCGTCTGGCTCTTTGTCCCAGTCATCCCTTGATGTTTCTTCTGGCCCTTGGCCTGGCCTTGGGCGGAGCTTGATATGGGTTCGGCCGTAATCACATACGGGTTTAACTTCCACTTGGGATCCAGCTTACTCCGGGGTCGATTATTCTTCTTGAGGACGATGCTCCTTTCTGGCAGCCGACAGGCCTGCGCATCCCGGTCGTAGTCTTTCTTCTGCCATTTGTAGAAGAACGGAGGAGGGCGCCTGCGCTGAACAGGTCTCTGCTGAGGGGACACTTCCTCGCTCACTTGCTCTGCACTTACTTCTCCACCAGATTCTGTAGCATTCTCTCCTCTTGGCCGGTAGAAACGTCTGCGGAACCTTCGTTGGTAGGGTGCAAATCTGCTTCCTTTTACTGGTACACCACCAGGGCAAGTCACGTTTGCTGCCTCGGCACCCTTCTCTCCCTCCACAACATCAAATTCCACAGTCTCCCCGTCTCCAACACTGCGCAGAAACTTCCGTGGGTTATTTCGCTTTATTGCTGTCTGGTGGACAAAGACATCTTCTTTGGTGTCTTTTCTGTTGATGAAGCCATATCCATTCCGCACATTAAACCACTTGACAGTGCCCAAAACCTTTACATGGGGACCAGCGGACTTTTGATGACCTTGTAGGAGCCAAACAGTATGTTGAAAGGCCTGATGACCGGGGGACGCCGCTTGGGTTAATTTACCCTTCAAAGTCGCCACTAGCTCGTCCGGGCATCTTTGCAGCACATTCATCCCCAGGATGATGGGGGCTATGTTCCCTTCACAGGGGGTGGTGACGAGACAGCCTTGTCTTGGCAACAAGGTCGCTCCGATCTGGATGTCCGCTTCCCAATAGCCTTCACAGGCAATCTCGAGGCCGTTACTGGTGGTCAGCCGCAGCCAGGTTGGGGGATGTGATAACAGCTGCGCTTTGCCCCAATACTTGTGGAATGTAGGTAGCCGGATGGTCGTAATATGCGACCCCGTGTCAAGCATAGCCAGGGTCTTCACTCCATTAATTGTAACAGGTAACGTGGGACATTGTCCGATGAACTGGGGCCTCCAGTTTTCTGGATCCGGATCTATTCCCGGGGCTCACCCCGAGATTAGGCTTTCAATCTCGGGGTGTCGGAGTTTAAATGTTCGTTTTGGACGTAGTTTCGTTCTATGTGTCCTACCCCATGGCACCGGCGGCATATCGGGGGCCCTTGACCATCGAATTGGTTGGGCGATCGCCGTACATACTCGCGAGGTGGTTCCCACCTGCCTCAGACTGGTCTTTGTCTTTCGTGCCTCCACTCTGGTTCCCCGTAGGTGGGTGCCGGTGGCCTCGCCATTTGGCGCATCTCTCGCTGGATTTCTACCATTCCGACGGCCAGCTCCTCATTTGCTTTTTGAGCGTTTGTATTGGGTCTTCGGTGGGATACTGACCGCTCTGTATTACCGATTCTTGGGTCCGTGTTGATTTTTCTGTGCTGCTTGCCATGGCTCCCCTCGAGCTTGCGCTTTCTCTAAAGCCCACCAATTCTGGGTATTTTTCCTCCCTTCCCTGTTGGTTACCGACAATGGCGATGGCAGTCTCTTTAAACTCTCGGAAGGTTTTGCCTGGCATCTGTGCTTTCATCAGTCGTAGCTGAATCTTAACGCTTTCCTGGGCAACTTTTTAAACGAACTATACGGTCAGGGCTTCGTCCACGTTTCGTACTTCCTCTTTGTCCACTGCCTTAATGGCTCTTAGCATCTCTTGTAGGCTCAGGGCATAGTCCCGCAGTGTCTCGTTCAGTTGTTGCTTGCGAGCATATAGTTTCATCTTCAGCTCCGGAACAGTTCTTGTCTCAAACGTTGTGGAATTTTTTTTTAAAACTTGTGCCGCTTCTTTCTTGTCGTCCCTCAGCCATGAGATTACTTTTCTGAGTGCCGACCCTATTACGATCTCCACTTTCTGCTGTTCATTCAACGGGTATAGCCGGAACATAGATTCCAGTTTGTTCTCAAATTCTGTGAATGAAGTCTTCTGTAGCTTTCCCCCCCCCCCGCTGTACTTCGGGAGCCATGGGGCCACGAAATAGTATGGTAGGGTTATGGGCCCTGCCGGTTTCTGATCCATTTTTCACTGAGGGTATTACTCTCCTGATGCACTCGGATCCTGTTTGGTTTGACGCCAAAGTTTATGTGGTGGTCGAGTACTGATGGGAATCCTTCCCTTACCTTGTCCTCCAGACATGAGTCAGGTTGTTTTCTGTTCGGATATCCGGTGGTCAGGAGATAAATACTTCAATGAAAGGGACAAGGATTGGTCAAACAAATTGGTTTTATTGAGAATGCGGTAAGGATTGTTTCGGTAAGACACCGCGCCACTGAGCCCTTCAGCTCAATAGTATGACAAAATAATGCGTCTGATCAGCATAGAGCACAATAGCATTTAACATATAACATACACATTGTCTAATAAGGCACACTGGTAATCACAGTTACTACTTTCAAGTTAGCAATATCTGACTGGGGATGATGCAAGAACCATCAGTAATAACCCATCAAGACTCTTACGGTCACTACCGCGTTCACTAGAGGGCTCCTTCTTATTCAGGTGTTTGGGGTCCCCAGCTGTTCTCTGTCCGCTTTGCTGGCAATGTCACAGTTCTGGCAGCAGCTCACTCTTGTCTCTGCTCGGCTGCACGTTCTTCCCCTTGTTCCTTCTACCATGCTGCACTCTCTCTCTCCTCCTTCCTGCACATCCTCTTCCTGTTACTCCCCCAGCCAATCAGGGCCTTCATCCTCCTCCTGTCAATCACTCCTGGGCACAAGTTTTCAGGAGCACAATTAACCCCTTGTAGCCCTGCGTTTTAAAAGCGTTTATGCACTCCTCTGTGCTGTTCAACAGGGCTTTGGGGTACCACAATATTGTATCAGGTACCTTACTTATCCCAAGCTTTTCTGGTCTCAGATACTGAGTAAGTGTATGGGGAATTCAAGAGTTGCATGAGATTTGATTTAAGTACACTTTATCTCGTTAGCATAGTGGTTAGATATTCCACATGGATGCCACGGTGCCAGGTTTCCTCAGGCAAAAACTCCTCTTGTGTGGAAGTCATGTGTGATATTCTTAACAAATTGAGAAAAATTTGGACAGGTATCCTAATGAGACAACCAGCTTATGTTCTACTTTTGCCAATCTATCCTTACTTCTCACTCCACATCAGATTTTATATAGGAAATTTATTTTTTAGTGGAATGTTTTACGTGTAGCTGAGTTGCACACCTTTGTTTACCTTTTACTACTGTAATTTTTATGGTTGTTAGCTATATACCTATATCATCAGGCACACAGTTGCTTTGTGTCATATTCAAGTGTTTTCTGTGCCAAATGATACACAGTAAAATTAAAAATACACTTCCTTTACATGAATAATTTACAATCACCGGGGAAACTTGGCAATGCGTATCTACTTGCTACACCAGAGGCTACCTCTCTGCTCACTTGAGCATGTGTGGGGATTAGGGATATTCAGTTGATTATCACAGTGTAACTGAAAAACCAAATGGTGCTCCACTGTGCATTCCCCTGTCTCCACACATGCGGGGGCCATCCCAAACAACGACTAATGTTGGGAAGTATACAAATATCTGTGTAAAATGTCCCATACCTTGTGCTGTATGATCTCTTTTTTCTTTTTTTCTGACTAAAATGTCCCATCCCAAGACTGACCTTAATAAATGATATGGTGTGTATATTTGCTATCCAGCTGAATAGAAGTTCTTGTTTTAATTGATCTGTTAATTCCTGGTTATATCTTGTTAATACACAGACAGATTTGACATCTTTTTAATATCCCCAATCATCTGGATTATATGGGCAGCTGCACACTAAGAGTGTGGGGTTTCCAATTACCCAGGAACTCCCAATGCTCCATTCACGTGATCTGCCATCTTCTAGCAAACTCCTAGTTAGGGCCTGCATTCTATAAACTATAAGAAATGAATACAGTCTAAGGGATACATTTATCAAGCTGAGAGTTTCTGGCAGGTTTGAAAAGTGTAGATATTGCCTATTGGAACCAATCAGATTCTAGCTATTATTTTGTAGAATGTACTAAATAAATGATAACTAGAATCTGATTGGTTACTATAGGCAACATCTACACTTTCAAACCCACCAGAAACTTGCAGCTTGATAAATTTACCCCTAATTATCAACAATATGGCCTCCATCACTGATCTTGCTTAGTTTTTGCCTCGCATTATTTTTACTTATGATTTAGAACTAGTGCTCTAGTGTTCTTCTGATATATGAAACGTAAATGAAATATGCAAATGACCTGTGCTGCTCTGCAGTTTCTTAATGTGAAGCACTGGGTGAGTATCTATAACATTAATTGTAATATTTTTTGCTTTTAATTGGGTGTGATAGGACTTTAATTTGGTAAAATGGTCGGATTTAAGTAAAAGGGTTAATCTTTATGTGGATTTACCCTTCCTGTACAACTTACTTTATGCCTCATTATTTTTATTTGATTGCATTTGTGTATAGATTTACCTTTGCTAATTCTAGTTTGCATTACAGACTGTTCTGTTCTGCAGTTCTGGATTGTTTTGCTATGCTTTATTTATGGACATCTGTACAGTATCACTTCTCTTTATGAAGGGCCTGATTAAGGGTCAATACACCTATAGCACTCCCTCAAATCATTAAAGGAAAATTCATGACTATTCTCCAGCAAACAAATTTAGACAGATTCTCTTACCTGTTCTTGCAGTTCTTTTGTGCTTGTTCTTGCAGCTTTGTTGTCATTTAGCTGTCTTTGTTGGGGTCCTGTTTTGAAAATGTGTAAACATTACAGCACACTGCCCCCTCATTACACTGTCCCCCTTCAGCAAACTTCCCCTTCATTATACTGTCCCCCTAATTACACCACCTTCCTTCGGGACACTTTTCCCCTCATTACACTGCCCCCCTTCAGCACACTGTACCCCTCCAGCACACTACCACCCTCATTGCAATGTCCCCCTTCAGC
The DNA here is from genome assembly GCF_038048845.1 of Mixophyes fleayi. Lineage (NCBI taxonomy): Eukaryota > Metazoa > Chordata > Amphibia > Anura > Limnodynastidae > Mixophyes > Mixophyes fleayi. Next base: position 143,076,488 of record NC_134403.1, on the reverse strand, counting down.
ACACTTCCCCCTTTCAGAACACTGTCCCCCTTCAGGACACTTCTCTCTTTCAGCACACTGTCCCCCTTTCAGCACACTGTCCCCCTTCAGGACACTTCTCTCTTTCAGCACACTGTCCCCCTTCAGCACACTGTTCCTTCATTACACTGTCCCCCTTTCAGCACACTGTCCCCCTTCAGCACACTGTTCCTTCATTACACTGTCCCCCATCAGCACACTGTCCCCTTTCAGCACACTGTCTCCTTCATTACACTGTCCCCCATCAGCACACTGCCCCCCATCAGCACACTGTCCCCCTTCAGCACACCGTCCCCCTTCAGCACACTGCTCTTCTTCAGCACACACTCCCCCTAATTACACTCTACATCTCCAGCACACTATCCCCCTTCAGCACATTGCACCCCTTCAGCACACTCTCCCCCTCCAACACACTCTCCCCCTCATTACACTGTACCCCTGCATAAACACAAATCTTTACTTAACTGGCTTCTGTCTTCTTCTCTTCTGTCGGCAGACAGTTCATCTCACCGCAGCTCCACATTGACACTGACTGATGATGACATTACGCCCAACAGCTAGTGAGGAGGGGTGAGGAGAAGAGGGGAGAAAAGGGGAGAGAGCAGCATTGGCAGCATGAAGTTGGCACAAGGGGCAGCTCAGGGTGCACAGGATCAATAATATTTTTTTAAAAAAAATTGTAAAAAAAATGCTGCCAGCGCTGCATGAATCATTGTCTGACAGTGTTTTCCGCCTTGTCCTTGATTTCAAACAGCAATAGTTGTCAATGTTTAATCACATTGCTCCTTCCCAATGTGGGTTGTGGCTAAAGGAGAGCCAAGTGACCAACATATATGTTGCATAGTTTTCCTCCTGCATGCTACTGGAGTCACTGTGTACGGTACAAACACTCCTAATAGCTGCTTATGTAGAAGTTCTGCTCTCCAGATAAGTGGTCACTAACTTTAATGACCAGTTAACATTAGATAACTTTTTACACTATTTGAGTAAGAAACACATTGTGCATCAAATGAACTTGTTATTTACAGTCAAATAAATATTTGACTGCAATAAATGTCTGTTTCAGGCATATTTCAGCAACTGTCTTTTTACTGTTACAAAATCCCCCTCTTGAAATCTTATATTTGCCCCTGATGGGAACCAATTAGTTTGATAAGATGATGAGTGCACACACCAAGGTTTATGTACGTACATGAAAAAATGCACCCCTTAATTGAATATGTCATACTACGATATCAAGCACCTAAAAACATCCATTTTTAAGGAAAGTGCCTGAATCTGTGAAATGACACAGTCTGTGGGCAGACCGTACCTAGGTACTTATTTCACCTGCTGTACATTCACACCATCCTCTCCTCCCTATATATGTAGGTGGAGGTGGGGGCAAGCACTGCTGATGCACACAGGCCATGAAATTCATAAAACGCATCTGATAAGGATACCTCTGTCTTTGGGGATGGGACTGTGTATCCAGAGTGGATGTGAATGCCTTTGCCCGTGCACAAATTAGGAACTTTCATTAAGTCTAGCTATACTGGAGTTGGAATCATGGAATCATACACAAATGTAAATATATCAAGTAGCTATAAATAATTTTAAGAAAATAGTTATAATAAAATAGTTTTAATTCTAATTCTAGTAAGTAAAAGTAAAATTAATGGTAAAAATGTCAATATGAAGATGAGGTCAGAGGTGTTCTGTTGTCCTCCTGCTCAACAATGTAGACTTCTTTACAACTAAAACCTAGAGAGTACTCGAATATGGAACACTTATTCATCTACTCTTATGTGCCATCTCTCTCATTGGCTGCTGAATCTGATTTTGGGGACTTAGGGACATGCCAAACTCAAGCAAACGCAACCACATCTGAATCAAGCCCTTAACGTTTCAAAGTTACTTGTTTTTGTGCTGTATCTCTTGGTCCAGCTACAGGGCAAGTCTAAGTCTTGAACAGTAATGATGACAGTCTCATATGTATGCTATAGCATGTGTTATGGGCAGCACAGTGGCTAAGTGGTTAGCACTTCTGCCTTACAGCACTAGGGTCATAAGTTCAATTCCCGACCATGGCCTTATCTGTGAGAAGTTTGTATGCTTTCCCCGTGTTTGCGTGGGTTATCCCCGGGTGCTCCCATTTCCTCCCACACTCCAAAAAACATACTGTTAGGTTAATTAGCTGCTAACAAATTGACCCTAGTCTCTGTGTTTTTGTGTGTGTGTGTGTGTGTGTGTGTGTATGTGTGTTATAGAATTTAGACTGTAAGCCCCAATGGGGCAGGGACTGATGTGAGTGAGATCTCTGTACAGCGCTGCGGAATTAGTGGCGGTATATAAATAAATTGTGATGATGATGTGTTTGCAATCAGAAGCAAATGTAAACATGTATTTTATGTTCATTAGACGATAATTAATATTAACATTATTTTGTGCATAGGAAATTCATATCCAACCCCTGTGTTTTAGGCATCCATTAACCACTGGTACCCTAGGTGATTGCCTAGATTCGTCTAATGGTAGTGCCCACCCTGTATAACAGAGAGCAAGAAAGACAACAATCATTATACGGCACTCAAGACAGCACACATAGAAGGGAGCAAGAGAGACAAGACACAACAGGGAGCGAAAGGCAAACCCCAAATAGAAGGGAGCAAGAGAGACAACACTCTACGGGGAGCGAGAGATATCACACAAAGCAGGAACAAGACAGACATCTCTTATGACAGTAACTAAGAAACAGCATATATACATTTTTTCCAGAGACACTGCTGCTGAACTGGTTATAAGATTTATATGTTGTGTTTTTCAGATGATTACGTTCTGTACTGTCTTTAAGCTGGTCAGTCATCCTCATACTAGACAGCAGACATTTATTTTTAAATCAAAACCTGCAGAATGTACAGATGTAGCACACTTCTTTCTCTTCCATTAGGTTTCATGTTTCTCATTGGCTGCTGCGACCTACTCTGTGTCGTTGTTGTAGCATCTTTTTTGTTGTTTAGAAATTGCCTATTTCTTTTTTCAATTCAAGTCAATTTTGGGTAAATGTTGTGAATCTCCAAAGAAGACATCATCACGTACATGAGAATATTTGCAATGCTTTTCTGTGTGCCTATTTGATCTAGGAACTTCAGTATGCAATTTGGATGGTAATTGTGGATTGAAAACTATCTGTGGCAGAGACAGGTGCTTCTTGTGTTTTTCCTGACACATTATACCTGTAATAAGCATTGCAAGCAGCATGTCATAATATTAATTAGAGCTGATATTTGAAATGTTGGTGCAGTGATGGATTTAGAATTAGACCTAATTAAGAACAGTGGGCCTGATTCATTAAGGATCTTAATACTTGATAGCTTATTTGTGTGCTACATGAAAAGACAGTCAGTATTTAACTTATGTGCAAAACAGAATACTAATTTGCAACCCTTGCATTGTAACAGGGTTTTGTCCAGGAAACGTAAATAAGAAGTTTCTTAAGTTAAGATCCTTAATGAATCAGGCCCAGTATCACTATGGAGTTGCAGGAACATTGTAGTTCCTTGTTCATCACACCACACATAAAAATTTGTCCAAAACTAGACATGTTCACAGTGATAAAAAAAAGCGTAAATCATCAGATCTTAAGATCTTATAAAGTTGAGCCAGAAAAATGATGGAAGACATATTCCAAAAAGTTAATGTATTTCCTACCATACCCTTAATTAGTAGGTTATACTTTAGTTACCAACATAAGAATATTATTTTACAGGATACTTTATTACTGAGCAGATGCACCTCATAAGAGTCTAGACATATAATGGTACTACATACTTTGCAATGACATGTACACTAAGCAATTTGTAATGTCATTTTGTATTTTACAATTGTCTTCCTGGCAATCTATAATAAAGAATTATAAAACAAAGTTGTACATTTTATTGTGTATTATATAATATGTATTTATTCAGTGTTCACCTCATGTTAGATCCACCCCTGAGTAAAACATAACATTTTCTTCAAACATATTCATCGTCATAGAGAGAGACATACAGCTGACACTACAGGGAGTGAGAGAGGCAACACATACTAAAAAGAGTAAGGAAGCCAGGGCACACTATCGTGAGAGACACAGCATTAAACAACAGGGAGCAAATGAACGCACACTAGGGCTGGCACATGGTTGTTCGGTGCCCTAGGCAAAGTTTCAGCCTACTGCCCCTCTTCTCCCCAATACTCACTTCCCAGCCCCTCACACACCATGCATTTGTAAAATAAAAATAATAACTCTTACCTTCTCCTGGCTGGCTGATTAGGCTGCAGTCCAGATGCACTGATGTCCAGATGGACTGATGTCTGATGCAGAATGCTGTTGAGGCTATACTGCTGCCCAGGAGCAAACGCAGGATATCTAGAGGGGAGGCTCCAAATGTTAGATTTCAGAATAAAACCAAAAAAACTTGACATCAAACACCTGTTACAAACTGACATGTACCCCGCTTCCACCAACTTTTCTCACACATCTGCCAACTAGTTATTCTCACACATGCCACCCCTTGCCCATCAGTCTTTGTCACACATGTTACCCACATAATACCAGCTTAGTCCTCCTGCACACAAGCTAATCTATCACATACACCCCTACCCTAGGCACAGGGCTGCCACCAGAAATTGCAGAGCCCAGTACAAATGTAACAGACAAGGCCCCCTCCTTCCTTCTCTCATCCACCATCATTTTTAATTTTTTCTCTACCCAACATTCGCCTCCCCTGATTCTCTACAGTCACCTTCCATCCTTGGTTACATCTAACCACTGCAGTATTTTACTGACCTCTATGCGTATTCTTGCAGCCTCCTTTTGGCTCTATTGACAACGCTGTGACATTATTAATTACATGACCTCAGCGATGCTGCAGGGAGTCTCTCTGCCTTGTCGCAGCTCTCTGTCTGGTAACCGGGCACCTGGAGGGCAGGGACTGGAGCAAATGGTGGCAGCTGTGGGGCCCCAACATCTTGGTAGTGGAGGCAGACATGCTGCCTACAAGGGGGTCCACTGCCACATCATTAATTACACGCAGAGGTCTCTACCTACACCACCACTCATATCTCAAGAGCAGCTGCTGCGTAGAAATGGCGCCAACTACCTCTCTTAATTTACTATGGATGCCTTCTACCCTAATAAATTTGTTTGGGCCCAGGGCTGGTGGGGCCCCACTCTTCTGCAGGGCCCCATACTGCTGTACTCCCTGTACCCACCTGATGGCTGCCCTGCCTAGGCACCCTAATCAACTTTTTTTTCACACATGCCCCTCTGCCCACCAGCTTTTCTTTAAAATGCCCTCCCCTGCCCACCTGCTTTCCCAACCACTTTCCTCTAACATGCCCCCTTGCCAAATAGCTATTTTCTCACCTACCCTCTTGCCCACAAGATTTTTTTTTAAAAAGCAGTTGAAAGCTTTTTTACTATTTGCCCACTACTTGGCTCTCCTCTGTTGCTGTCTATTAGTTTAATTAATTAATTGTATATCTACAGAATACAGTAACACATGCAAATAACTAGAGAAAGGTAATCTAAATAACACAGATAATCTAGACCTTTATATATTTATTTGCATGCAGGGCCTGATCAACCAATAGGCTGATTAGGCTGCAGCCTGGAGCACTCAGACCTGGGGGGGCACAACGCCAGCAGCATTTAAGATTTTTTTTTAACTATTGATTATGTGCACACGTAGGCGCCCCCCTCCTCCACACTGTCGCTCCCTCCTCCCCTCTCCTCCTACCCACTCCTTCCCACTCCTACCCTCTCCTTCCTCCTCATTGGCTGTCGGGCGTAATGTCATCATCACGTCACGACTGTGTTTGTGAGGAGCTGCAGTGAGAGGTACTAACTGCCGAAGGAACAGAAGAAGACAGATAAGTAGATTTGTGTTTATGCAGGGGGGCAGAGAGTGTGCAGAAAGGGGGACAGAGTATGTGCAGAAAGGGGGCAGAGTATGTGCAGAAAGGGGGACAGAGTGTGTGTTTGAAGGGGGACAGAGTGTGTGCAGAAAGGGAGACAGAGTGTATGTTTTGAAGAGGGACAGTGTGTGTGTGCAGAAAGGGGGACAGAGTGTGTTCTGAGGGGGCAGTGTACAGAAAGCGGGACAGAGTTTGCTCTGAGGGGGGCAGCCTACAGAAAGGGGGACAGAGTGTGTCCAGAAAGGGAAACAGAGTGTGTTCTGAGGGGGACAGTGTGTGAAAAGGGGGACAGAGTGTGTGTTTTAAAGAGGGACAGAGTATGTGCAGAAAGGGGGTAGAGTGTGTTCTGAGGGGTACAGTATGCAGAAGGGGACAGAGTGCAGGGGAGTCATGAATTGGCCTCTGCGGTGTGATGAATTGGCTGGAGGGTCATGAATTTGCCGCTTGTGGGGGGGGGAGGGTATGATCTCTGCATTGTGTGGGGTTCATAAGGATGCTCTCTAAAGAGTCTAATCATTGAGGGTTTGTAATATTTGCACATTTTCAAAACAGGACCACAACTTTCCATAAGATAGCTAAACGACAACAAAACTACAAGAACAAGCAAGAACAGGTAAGATAATTTGTCTAAATTTGTTTGCTGAAAAATGCTCCTGAATTTTCTATCCTAATGAGGGTGGGGAGACACTATGGGTGTATAAGCCTCGGGCGGACAGAACGCTTAATCAGGCCCTGTTTGCATGTTTTAATGTATTTTGTACGAGCACAAGTTAGAACCGGACAGACACCATAGTGAAAAGAAATTAAAACATGGTATATTCTTTCTTAAAAGAGTTTAGTAAGTACAAACACATCCAAAAGATGGAGAGGTGTATAGACTGGTAGAAATAACCACAGGTGTAAAAAGAGGTCTCTAAAGAACACCCCCTTATGGGAGTACACTTACAGAAAACTTCCTTTTAGTAGACACATGTTACAATGTCATTCTTCTTTTCTCCAAAATCTCTTCACATTTCTTATGGATCATATGCACAGTTTCAAATGGTCTCCAGATATTAATTTCATACATTAAAAGAAAAATAGAGAAAATACAGCTGGTATAATACCCTTTAAAAGCAGTTTATTCAGAACATATCACTCTTTTAACAATATATAAAAACAAAGTGATAAATCTCCCCTTCTTGGGTTATCAAGTTGCGAGTTTGAAAAAGTGGAGATGTTGCCTATAGCAGCCAATCAGATTCTAGCTGTACTAAATAAATGATAACTAGAATCTGACTGGTTGTTATAGGCAACATTTCCATTTTTTCAAACCCACCTCTTTATAAATTTACCCCCTAGTCTCTTACTAGATCCAAGATGTTATGAAGCATAAAGCAGATAAGCAGACAGAGGACCTAGGTCTTTCTTTCTCATCTCCCCACAATATTTTTTTGGGTAACTCTGCTAGGCTACCAGAAAATTATTCCATCTTAATGAATCTATATGTTCCACAAATCAAATGAGAAACATTTGTATCTATCATTGAGAATTTGAGCACTGTTATTTTAAACAAACGCTCCACTTAATTATTGGACAGCTGAAACTTGAAGTTGTCTCACTCCTCTGTGTATCACACTAAAACAGCAATCTATGTCTCTTCACCTACACTAACAAATGGAAAGGAGAGAAAAATGTCATCCACACAAATGTCACTCCTCAATATTGTATGTAGCACATTATATTGGAAAACCAACATTTCCATTAATTCCACTTCTCTATCAAATATGCTATCCAACTGAATACATATGAATCATATGTTCTACAAATAAAAATAATTTATCTATCATGGAAACTCCAAAGCTGTTATCTAAAGGGAAGCTGCATTTAACTATCAGGCAGCTGAAATCTAAAATCAATTTACTCATTCATCTATCATGCTAAAACAGATCTAATATTATCTGTAGTTAGTGTATTTTCATTTAGAAATAGCCTGTGAGGGAAAAAAATGTAACCTTTATAAATTATATCAAAATATTACTTCACAGGTCATACACTTACAAACACTGTTTCTCAAAAATATATGCAATAATCCAATACCCTCAACTTCAAAATGTTTTTTTTTATTTGTGAAGTAGATTTATGTTATGTATTTATGTTATGTTTATATCTTATTTGAACTTATTGTTGACCAAAAGGGACCATCAGTAACCTTATGAAAATCTGTAGCCCTTATAAATAACAAAAACATTCTTCAACAAAAGATTAAATTGATCTTTAAAGACCAGAAATAAGGGAGACATTTTCTCATAATAATCATTTGAATGAAGTTCTAAAAATATATATACCTTACTTTTCATACACTGCAATACTAAATGTATTAACTCACACAGTGAAAAGCAAAAATCAAAGTGACAAACAAAGGGAAAATATTTTATAATAACAACTTTTACTTTAAATCTGAATTTAACCCCCTTGGCATAAATGTATCCAATTTATAAATCCCGGACATTTCTGCTTTGGCTAATCTATAAGTCATAGCTCTATATTTCCATGGGTTTTCAATTTTTTGTAATACCCAAAAATTCTTTATACTTTTCGCTGAACACTGAAGTGATTCTTTAAAATGAACAGGGACTTTATGGGTTTCTAGACCTTTATATATATATTTTGTATATGCTCTCCAAGATGTACTTTTAACGAATGTGATATACATCTATTTATATTTTCCCACATATGCATTCCAAAGCATATATCACGTTCTTACTCTGACATGTAATGAATTGTTTGGAGTATTTCTGTTTTTTTTTACTGTAAAATCTACCTTTTTCCTATCTTTACTTTTTAGATTTTTACATCCTATGCTGGTTCCCCATCTGTGGAAATCTGTAGTAATTATTCTTCATTTTTTATTATTATCTAAAGGTATACTTTTGACCTATTTTTTATTTTAAATTTGGACCTTTTCTATACATGAAGTTAGGTCTGTTATGAAGCATTGAGGTTAGAAAAAGATCTCCCTTTAATGTTCGAATGTTCATTGAACATTTTTCTATCTTTCTATGTTGAGAATTGAACTGAGAATTCTATTTTGCTATTTTTTTTCACTTCATTCTTAGATTTCTTTGGTACTAATAATGATTCTCTTTAACTTCATTATATGCTTTTTCAAGTATATTATTTGTATAATCCTATTGTAAAAATTGCGTGTTCATCTGATTTAGTTGAACTTCCATGTTGGTAGTATCTTTGCAATTTCTTTTCATTCTTTTAAATTGTTCCAATGGTAAGTTATGTAACCAGCACTGATGACGTTTGCTGTTTGCCTCAGTGTATGTATTTGAGTCTGTTGTTTTTTACTGTAAGTTTTTGTATACATATCACCATTCTGAATGTATAGTGTGAAATCCAAAATATTAACTGAGCTCTCACTTATATCAACTGTCAAATTGATGTTAATTGTATTATCATTCAGGTAAGAGCAAAAATCTGACAGCATTTTTCTGTCCCCCTTCCACATAAATAAATTATTGTCAAAATAGGCTTGCCCCAAAAAGCTTATCTTCCCACATTGCAAAATCTTCCCAAAAGGACATAAAATGATTTGCGCAGCTTGGGGCAAATCTGATGCCCATTGCCGTTCCAACTTGCTGTAAAAAATATTCCTTTTCAAAGTAAAAGTAATTATTGTGTAAAATGAAACAAATCATTTCCAATATAAGTTATTTAAAAACCTCCTTATATTCAGACTTATCTAGAGCTGCAGTAATTGCTTTAAGTCCCGAATTATGATTTATTACTGTGTATAGGGAACTTACATCCACTGTAATGGGCTGAGCAGTTTGATTTTGACTCCATGGTATCTATTTTATTCAATATGTACATAGTATCTATGCTATAATTGGAAGTATATTGATTGTTGGGATGGAGGTATAATTAAATATTTTACTTCCTCTTCTGTGAGAGTACCCCTATTTGGGTAGGTGGGACTCTCACACTAACTACAGATAACATTAGATCTGTTTTAGCATTCTTTTTGATCATCTTTTTGATCATCTCAGTGCGATCACTTTGCATTTTATATATGTATTTCCTTCTCTTATTTGTCTCTTAATTTCTATTTTGTAGTCCTTTTTGTTCATCAGCCACTTTTATAACCATATTGGTATTTTTTTAAAAAAACAATTAAAAAATTTGTGCTTCTCCCTCTTTTTTCATTAAATTAAATCTCTTGTGTTTCTTATATTTGATTTTTTGTATATCTTTCATTATTAGATTTCCAAAGGTTTGGCAAAACAGCCTTTCAAGTGAGCCAGATAAAAAGTTGATCTTTTTTTTTTAGGGAAATGGATTAACTTTCCCCCCTTTCACTTTTCTGTTGATTTTTATCCTTTATTTTATCTTACTTAACAAGAAAAAAATATTTATTGATAATTGTCTTACTCTTGTACATCTATAAAGGTATTAAACTGGTTATTTTGGTTGTTGAGGCAAATTTTAAACCTTTCTTTAGAACAGCTATTATTTCTGTTGCTAACATATGTGATCTTAAGTTAGAAATTTTCTTCCATCGGGGACATTTGTAACATCATTATATCTTGATTTATTTGTAATTTTGAAGTTGTTTGTTTTTTTTACCAATTTCCTACAGGCATATATATACTGTGTGTGTAATGTAGTTGAACTTCTTTTTTGAGTCAGTGGTGCGTTCTGCTCATCTTAAACCTAGGTAGTTTCCTACCAATAGGAAAACCTGAAATATCTACAAAAACATCTTACTCTGCTTCATATATGCTAGAACGACACTTGACAATTGGCCTGAATTACCCTACAAATAAAATCTAGGATAATACCTGCATAACAACAAAACAAAACTTAGTAAAAAAATAAAAAAACAATCCCATTACTTGCATAACTTGCAATCACCGGGGAGACCCAGCTATATGTATCTACTATACAACTAGTCACAGCGCTACTCATCAAGGTCCATCCTAAACAAAGACACCCTTTTCCACTTGTTCCACTTAGGAGGAAGCCTAATGTTGCGAGGAATGCAAATATCTGTGTAAAATGTCCCATCGCAAGACTTAAGTTGCTGTGTGATATGGTGTTTACTTTGCTATGCAGCCAAATAAGAGCTCTTGTTATTCATTAATCTCTTAATTCCTGGTTATATAGTCATCTGTTAAAGTGTTAATATCCAGAAAGATCTGATAGCCCCATGTATTTGGCTTATATGGGCAGTTGCACACTAATGGGGTGGGTTTTCCTACTGGCCAGAAACCCCCAGTGCTCCAATCACGTGATCTGCAGTCTTCTAGGAAACTGCTAGTTAGTGCCTGCATTCAATAAACTATAAGATATTGCTACAGTCTAAGAATCATTATTGTGACTATCTGTTTTAATTAACAGTGGCCTCAACAAATTGGCCTCAATCACTGATTTTACTTAGTTTTTGGCTCTAGTGCATTATTATTACTTATGATTTAGACTTAGTGCTCTAGTGTTCTTCTAAAATATAACTAATACTAATAATAACTAAGTAAATGAAAAATGCAAATGACCTGCGCTTCCCTGTAGTTTCGCTGTAGTTTCTTGATGTGAAGCACTCAGTGAGTATCTATATCCCTAATTGTAATATTCTTTCTTTTAATTAGGTGGGAGATTAATAATAATTTGTAGAACTGCATTTATATGGTAAGATGCACAGATTTATGTAAAGGGCTTAATATTAATATGAGTTTTACATTAATGTAAAACCCACATTAACGTTATGACTCAGTAAATGGTAGATCCAGAGCTGGTTTTAAAGTAGAGGGACCTAGGGCAAATATAGAGCCACCCACGCTGCTAAAACCATACGTAAAATACTATATGCAAAATATACAGAACAATGGACTTGTACTTGTTTATGCAAAACAACTGCTGAAAATTACTTAGAGAAGAGGTACTGTGCAGTTGGGTGGGGTACGCGTAGCCAATGCTGGTAAATCCAACGCTAAGCACACCTACAAAAGTAAAACGATTTGAGAGGACAACGACAAGAATATACACAGACTTACCTGATCAGCGACTGTCCAGATATCCGATCGTAGCAGGACACTGACAGCAGCTTCTTCCGAATGCACAGGTGTCCGGCAGTAGTGCCTGACGTCAGTGGGCCCTCAATGAATTTTTATTTAAAGTGGCAATGTCGAGGCCACACAGGTTAACTGTTAAGAGAGGGGTCCCGACACGAATACCATATTTAGATTGTAACTGTTGTTAATCATTCTTTGTCCAGAATTTTTTTAGTGATGTATTGTTACTGCATAATAAATCTGACGTCACTGCATTCATTTGGTGTCCTACTTGTATTGGGAACTTGAGGATTCTCTGTCCCACTGCTGTGCCATGACCAAAAGAAGAGCACGGTGGCTTAGTGGTTAGCACTTCTGCCTCACAGCACTGGGATCATGAGTTCATTAAGTTCATTAGTTAATTTTGAGGATTACAATACATAAAAGATATTCAAGAGTTTTAGAGGGCCCATTTATGGTGGCATTCAATGGTTAGGGGTCTGCAGAATCTCTCTCGCCCTGCAAAATGGCCTGTTTCAGGTGTCAGTAATTGGGATTCATATTATGATTTGAATAGGATGCACCATACAAGAGCATTTGTTGTGGCTAAGTGTGCACAACTACATATAATACATATAATAAAAATATTGAAACATGACACATGTAATACAGTCCGGATGTCCACTCACAGTTATTTTTTATTTAACACACAAATGAGACTGGCATGGGCAGTATTTTAGAATAAAATGTTAAAATGCCTGAAGAAGATGGTCCTAGATGTCATAATAACCTTTTCCGGTTGATCATCAACAGCAGCCATTTATGGCCCCCACATGTAAAGCAGTGGAGGTTGGAAGTGTTTGATAAAGAATATGGTGAGAGATGGCCTGGGCTGTAGACTGTCATATATGTGTGCATTCTCTATGGTTGTCTAACATAACATACTATGGAATACTACTTAATCATGTTATTAAACAGTAGGCAGATACTGAAGGCAAGGGATGGGAATTTTATTTTTCTTGTAGCATTATGTGCTTTATGTGACACAGAACTATCCCAAACTACTTTTCCAACTTTGGCAACCTGTGACCTTCAAGTTGTACTTGGTGGTAGGGCTTGCTGAGAATTGTAGTTCTCTGGCTGCCCATGTCTGTTCTGTTCTGCTTTGTGTTCAAATGCAATGCATTTCCGCCATTTTGCAGTCAGGTTGACTCTGCACTACAGTTTGACGCAAACACAGTTTAAGGTTATAGTCCACTCTTTGAAATACTGTCCTTTGCACAATCAGTTTTTTTCTCCAGTCTACAAACTTTCAAGCATTCTCTGAAAACTATCCTCTTCAGGCTAGGTTACCAAAATCCTGAACCACCCTATTAACTTCCCTAGGCTAATCTACCCAAGTGACACCCCTCTATTCTATTCTACCTGATTAAAACCACTCTACACAGTTCACACAAAACTTACACATGTTCTCTTTCTATATTCAAACAATCATCTGAACTGCAGACCTCTTTTATACTGGCAGTTTGACTAAATCAGTATAGGACATTCTGGGTCGCCAACACTCAGGATCATAAACAGTACTAAACAAAAGGCAGAAGAGAGGTCAGTAATGGTCTGGGGCAGAATTCACAGGCATAAGCCACAGGAAGTACTAGAACGCTGGAGCAAGGGTTTGTAGCCTCATACTCTGGCACAGGCCTGTGCACAAATCAGGTTTAAATAGCTGAGCTGATGAGTTGCGTGGGTCACAGGTCAGAACACAAGACCACAGGTTCAGAGCTACTCTTAAAGGGCTATGTGCCTTCTGCTGTATCAAGTAGTATTGTGCCACAGGGTTCTGCACCTGGAGTGGAGGAAAGAGTAAAGGACGCATAATGGACAGATGCTTTGAAAAGTAACAGCTGGACTCCAATATGTGACACACTCTCACTATCCATCTGCTCATCTCCTGCTTTCTCTTGGACCTCTAACAATTTCACTAACTACGTTGGCTTTCCACAAATTCACCTCTACTTTCTCACCACTTCACTCCTGCCCCTGTCTCTTCACTGCCCTCCTGCCACTAAATGCCCCTTCCACACTATTTTCCCATTGCCTTTACTTTTCCTGGTCTGAACTTTACCATTATTGTACTGCGTTGCCTTCGCCATTGTACTGCTCTACCATAACATTGCTGTGCCACAATATTGCCTTGCTGTTGTTTTACCACTTTAATTAAATTGCTACAGTCATACTTCCCTTGCTACCATCTGGGCTTCTACACTATCTTGGGCCAGACATCATCATGGCTCCTGCACCATTCTAGATGTTGCTCATTTAGGCCTCTGTACCACCAAGGCCTCACCATCATAGCCCCATCTAAGCCTCTCTATATCATGGCCTCACTATCTTGCAGACGTCTGCACTATAGGAAACCCCACTATGCTTATTATTCCCATTTCCTCCTATTATCTGTTACTACCCCCTCAATTTAGAATGCAAGCTCTCATGGGCACGGCCCTCTACTCTATGTCTCGTGTCTCCACACTCTCCGTCCCTCTTTTTGTATGCCATGAGATTTTTTTCTGGTAATTGCATCCATGCTTTTATTATTTTGTTTATCTGCACCTGTTGTTCTCATCTGTATGTACCTATGTAATCTTGTAATTTTGCTGCATGTTCTAACCCCTTATGTACAACACTGCAAAAGCCTTGTGGTGCCTTATACATAAAAGATAATAATAATAAGAATATAGCAATTTTCATCAAATTTACATTTTTTTGGTAAAATCCAAAAACAAAAAACAAGACACCAGCTTAATTTTACCAAAACCAAGGCCAAAGCCAAAACATGTAGATGGTTTTGGTAACAAAGCCAAGACACGGGGTAGTTTGATCATCTCTATGAATAATATAGAAACATAAAATGATAACAGGCCAGATAGGGATCCAATATCTCACTGTTTCTGTTTTTTGTCTTCTTTTTTTCGCTGCAATTGAAATATATATTCAGCAGTTATTCATTATTTTTCACATGATGAACACAGGAGATTAACTTTCTGATAGAGTCATATTCTTTAAGCCCATTAAAAAGATATCACCAACAGCAGTATATAAGATCATTTCTTTTCAGTGCATTTCCTCCTTTTAAATAAGAAGGAACCGTTAACAACTGCATGTTCACATTTTGTATTATCTGGAGAGCAATGTAGTTTCCTTAATTATAATACAGTGCTGACGTTTTAGGTTTAGTGGGTCACAGTATGGATACTAGTGCACACACTAAGCATAGAAACATATTGCGTCTTATCGAAATAATCAAAATAACAGTGCAACAAAGTATAACTGGTTCATTTTTGCTTTCTTAACACATTGTTGGAGTCATGTAAAGCACTGCAGGATACATAAAAATGTTATGACCACAAATTATTTATAATACAGTTGGACACAGTTGTACCACACTCAATATACTAAAGTAGTGGCACCATTTTTAAAGAAATAAAATGTGGAGAAACACCAAAATAAAATATATTTATATGAGGTTGATTACTATCACTTTTAAATAATTATGTTGATTGGCTATTGTACCACAAATACTTAATGAATCTGAAAGTGCATTGTTCTGAAGATTGACATTTTATTTTGTACTCCTTAACCTTATGGATTGTATATCTTGATAAAAAGCTATTTAACATCATACACACATACATAATCACAATGTGCTTCTTGCTACAAACATTGATACTAATTATTACTTTTCTTATTGCTATTAAGTTAATTTATATAACGCCAGAATTTCTCACACCACTTTACATGAAATGTTTAATAGTTTACATCATACCTACCACGGTGGGGCTTATTGTCAAAAATATCTACTACACAGACACAAACACAAGGGTCAATTTCATCTAGCAAATTAGGCAATTGATTAATGATGGGGGAAACTGGAGCACCTGGAGGAAATTCAAACTTCCCACAGATAGTGTCATGGTTAAATACTAAAACTGTGGTGCAATAAGAGTGTGACCACATATTACAATCCAGAAGAAATTGGATCACTTACTTCATCTTTTGCAGTGAACTAAAGAGCACTAGGACTACATAGTGTGTAATCTCAAATTAATGAACTCTTTATTTTAATTTTTTTGCCTGTTATATAATGTGTCCCAAAATATTGTTGCAATATATATTAGCATTTATTTACAGTGGCCACATTTATACATATCAAATCTTATTAAATAGATTTTGCTTATGGGCCTCTTTATATTCTGAACTAATGAAATTATTCCTATGACAGGAGGGCTGTTTTTGTATAAATCTAGATAGTATACTAGTGTAATTGTCTAGTTTTCTATCACCTTCAAACCAGTATTTTCTGATAAATACATTTAGTTTAACTGAATATATATGATATTTGAAATTAAAATACTCTCTCGGATCATCTACTGTATATTTTTTCTATATCAGAAATTTTCTATCTATGCTAGCTACTGCTTGTTTGATTCTATCAACTATTAATGGTTTAGGGTATTCACTGTATTCAAAATTCTTAACCATCTCATTTAGGGCTTGATTACAAGCTGGCACAAACAATGGGATACTTGATGGCAACTACCTAATAGTAGTTGGCGCTACTGAGCGAAGAGGTGCGGAGTCTACACCAGGGACCCCTGTAAGGAGTTAAGGACTTGGCTGCATGGGACATGCAGGTTGCGTCCTCAATGACAGTCATTGGTAAGGTACTAGGTGAAAATAAAGGTCAGACAAACTGCGTCGGTAACCTGAGGTCAAATCAGGAGCAGAATCAGAATCCTAAGAGTAGTCTGGAATAGCAGGTTTAGAATCAGGATAATGAAGAAGCTAAAGCAGATTCCAAGAACAATGGTCACTGTCACGAATGCCCAGCCTGTCCCAGATACAGCAATCTGAACAGCTGGCGTTCACCAAAACCACTTATTAATGTTTCACACTTAAATCACATACACATGTAGCATGAGCCTCCCTGGGCTTAGCAAGTTCAGAAAGAATCACGGAGAATACACTATATTAAATTTATTTAAAATGGAAAATGTTTGCAAGGCTTATTTACAAAAATTAATAACAAGACATTCAATATGTTACACAAATGAGTTTCAGAAAAGAAAATAGGAAATAAAATCAGAGTTGCTACTTACTAGTTAAGGTCTGTTGTGTGAGGGAACACAATTGAGGAATATGGGACATTTCAGTCTTGATAGACCCCTCATGAAAATGTACACTCTGATGTCTAAAGCAAAAGATTTTAAACCCTTTTCCACATAGCCCTTACCCCCCACCTTTGGAGTTCAGCTGCCAAAGGACAGATTGATCTCCCAAATGTCACAGGGCTTTTCAAAGGGAGCTAGGGATGTCCTGAGATCAGAATGTTCACAAGACCTGATTTCCCACCTTTGCTCATTCTGCTTGACTAGATGGTCTACAACTTTGGGGCTCTCTCTCTGGTCTGGCTATTCCAACAGATTAATGACACTCGCATAAGTTCAAACTCATGTCATCTAGCAAGGCACACGCTGAGATTACATTACAAGATTACATACAATATGCATTGTCATACATGAATTCAACAGAAATAACAATCAGTCATTAGAAATACTACATAACCATCACAGTCAGGGACAATAACAGAGGTCAAACCAGGAGTCAAGCAGGATATGGTACAAGCGCTGGAGCAGGACATGAGACCCAATACTTTGGCAGCAATAGGCTGACAGTGTCAGCTTTATATAGAGGGACAAATTAAGTGGTCAGTGATGTCACTGGCCATCACCAGCGCCATGGAGAAGTTCATCCCATTGCCATGCAACTGGGAGCTGCTGTCTGGAACAGGAAGTAGCTAGTGCTTGCCTCTCATTGCTGGGTAATGAGGGGCGGTGGTCGGGGCAGTTGGAGGGCATCAGTCTCCACGAAGGAGAAGGTGAGCAGTGATGGCGCTGACACAAGCATCATTTGTATTAAAAATTCTCTTAGCCCTCAAAATTTGACCCTTCGGAATATATTTTAACATTTACCTCAGGTGGAAGGAGTCATCGAGCAGAAATACATTCCTACTATTGGATTCCTCATAGATTTGTGTCATAATGTGCACTCGTGCTGCTGAACGCCTTTGGAGGAAATCTCGCTCCCTGGCTGACTTCCTCCACTTCAAGTTTATCCTCTCCTCCTATTGCTCTGCCCTCTCCCTCTCTAAACAATCTTTCTTTAAGTCCCTCATTTCTTCTCAGTCCTCTAATCCCCGCCGCCTCTTTGCCACATTCACCTCTCTCCTCACCCCTCCCCCTCCTCCTATCCCACTCTCCCTCTCTGATACAGATTTTGCCTCATTTTTCTCCTCCAAAATTGAGACCATCCGACTCGATATATCCTCCTCCCCTTCCTCTCCTGTCCCTCTCTTTGCTCCTCCCTCTCCCCTTATCCCACCCTGGGACTCCTTCCGCCCTACTACGGGCGATGAAGTCCACTCCCTCATTCTTTCTTCTCCCCTGTCTACCTGTCACCTGGATCCCATCCCCTCTCACCTTCTTCGCTCCTTCTCCCCCACTGTCTGTGCTTACTTAGCTCACCTCTTCAACCTATCTCTCTCCACTGGTACCATCCCCTCCTCCTTCAAACATGCCCTCATCTCTCCTATTCTAAAAAAAACCTAATCTCGATCCCACCACACTCACCAACTACCGCCCCATTTCTCTTCTCCCCTACGCCTCTAAACTTCTCGAGTGAAATGTTTGCAACCGCCTCACCTGTCACCTCTCTGACAATTCCCTCCTTGACCCTCTCCAACCTGGCTTCCGCCCCCTCCACTCTACTGAAACTGCCCTGACCAATGTAACTAATGATCTCATCTTTGCTAAATCCAGGGGTCACTTCTCCCTGCTCATCCTCCTGGACCTATCCGCAGCCTTTGACACCGTGGACCACCCCCTCCTCTTGCAGACACTTGCAGACACTTCACTCTCTCGGTCTCTCTGGCTCTGTCCTTACATGGTTCACCTCCTATCTCGCCAACCGCTTTTTCTCTGTATCATGGTTCATCCTCCCCCCCTCTGCCCTCCCTCAGGGCTCAGTTCTTGGCCCTCTACTCTTCTCACTCTATACTTCCTCCCTTGGTGCTCTCATCACCTCATTTGGCCTTCAGTATCACCTATACGCCGATGATATTCAACTTTACATCTCTTCTCCTGATCTTTCCCCTCCCCTCATCTCTCGTGTATCTGACTGCCTCTCTGCCATCTCCTCTTGGATGTCCTCTCGCTTTCTCAAAATTAATATTGAAAAAACAGAACTTATTGTTTTCCCTCCGTTTAAGTCCTTATCCCATCTGGATCTCTCCATCACTATTAACAACTCCACCATTTCCTCCGTCCCACAACTACGCTGCCTGGGCATCACCCTCGACTCCTCCCTCTCTTTTACCCCCCACATTCAATCTCTTGCGCAATCCTGTCGCTTTCAACTTCGTAACATTGCCCGCATCCGGCCCTTCCTATCTGATGAAGCAACCAAAACTATTATCCACGCGCTCATCATTTCCCGGCTGGACTACTGCAATCTTCTCCTCACCGGCCTCCCCCGATCTCGCCTTGCCCCCCTTCGTTCTATACTCAATGCGGTGGCGAGGCTTATCTTCCTTTCTCGCCGCTCTTCTTTTGCCTCCCCTCTCTGCCTTGCCCTTCACTGGCTCCCCTTCCCCTATCAAATTCTTTTCAAACTTCTTACCCTCACCTACAAGGCCCTCTCCCACTCTACTGCCCCCTATATCTCCAATCTCCTCTCCATCCACACTCCCGCCCGGTCCCTGCGCTCGGCCAATGACGTTGCCTCTCCTCCACTCTAATAAGCTCATCCCACTCCAGAATTCAAGACTTCTCCCGAGCTGCCCCCTTGCACTGGAATGACCTCCCATGCTCCATCCGTCTATCCCCTAACTTGTGCTCCTTCAAACGGGCACTCAAAACTCATCTCTTCCTCAAAGCTTACCAGCCCTCCACGCTTGCTCCCCTCCTCTGACTCCCTCTGTGCCGATTGTCTGTTGCCCTCCCTTTAGTATGTAAGCTCTAATGAGCAGGGCCCTTCTCCCTTCTGTCTCTCTACCTTCTCTTCTGCTCCAATCTCAATATTTTTGCTTTTCCTGGAGCATCTGAAGTCTTGGTATTACTCGTTTATTGTTCTGTACTGTTATTCCCTGTACTGTCCATTGTTTTTACTGTGTTTCGGCGCTGAGGAAACCTTGTGGCGCCTTATAAATAAATAATAATAATAATAATGGTGATGCTTTTGTGTTGTTTCAAAATATCCAAAAACAGCTAAATTACTGTAACTCAAGATGAATTAAAGGTCAATAAACTTGTTATTAGCAAAAGTATGGAACTCATTTAGTGCTTTTTCTTTTCCCTTCCAAAACAATATAATGTCATCTAGATATCTTGTCATATGTTAGGAAAATTGGTTATATTTTATTATTTTAAAATTGCATATTGTATTAGTTTCATAATTTGAAACAATACATTTGCCACTGAGGGAGCCACTAACTTTTTATTCAAACTATAGATTATGTCAATTGTAAAACTGTGTTTTTTAAAGTAAGATGGTGATCAGAACATCTGCTAGTGTTTATTCATTATGTTCATTATATTCAAAAGGGGGGAGCATTGGAATATAGTGATTTGATGTTCAGAACACAGCAAAATAATGCCCATGATTTCAAATTCTTGGATAAATTCAAGATATGATTACTGTCTTTAATAAAAGACTTACTTAACACAACTTTGTTTAAGGTAAATGTATAGGTATCTAGCTCAAACTAGCAACAATATACAATGATACAGCCTTCATGAAGGAGGATTTATTCATTTGTGTACCCTTGGGGGACCACTGAAAACTAAGATACATGGAAATTGCTTGTAAATATTGTAAATATCCATAGTCATGTTTATTCAATTCCTGTCTAGCACATAGGTTCTTCAGAGTACAATTTATTCTAGATCATTAATTTAATCCGTTTAAGCTTCTTATAGTATTCTATATTGTGTAACTGGTTCTCATACTCCCTTTTACAATTTTTATTTTATTCAATCTAATGTGCCCTCTCCTCTTATGCATTGTGTTGTAATGTCTTGTAGTGGTTATAGTAGGGGTACAGATAGCTGATATATATAGCTGATGATGATAAGGATAAATCCAAATATGCTTTGAAAGTGGCTATATGATGACCAATATTTCTGTTTGGTTCTAAAGTACAGTTCTTTTTAAGGTCTTTATCTGCTTTGGTATCACACACAAAGGCAGACTCGTCTTCATATTGAAATAAATATTTTAATTGTGAATTATGATGACATTTATACACATCTTTCTTCATATTTATATTACTCTAAGAGGCCAATTAAAATCAGTGTAGAGTGCCTCTGGAATGGTCACGGGAGCAATCCGCAGTGAAGCAGCATCGCAGATTTTGCCTAACATCTCATACAGGTGCATAAGAATATCTCCAATGTTGTTCTTCTCTTGTTTTTAAATTTTTAGCTGACAGAGATTTTTTGTAATAATGTCAACCTTATTTATTAGTAACTAGCTGAAGTACCCGGCGTTGCCCGTGTTTAAATCTTCAAGCTATTAAACCAACAATGAGTTGTATGTATTTGTCAACATTTTAAAAATAATTGGCAGCTTAGAAGATCTTCCAAAACACCCATTAGGTGGCTGCCTAGTGTTGTTTTTGCTTTTATATTAAATGTTATCCAAATCCATCCATGGGAAGGCCAAGAAGAGGCTCCCCGGGTCAAAGTTCTGGCCAGCGTGCACCAACGGGAGGTCTGAACAGGACCTCAACCCTCTAGTAGGTCTTCTGGGATCCAATGTTACCAGTCTGTGAAGTTTTCATCCAAATCGATCCAGTGTAAAGCTCAGAACAGGCTTCCCAGCATAAAGTTTTGTCCAGCTCACACCAATGAGATGTCCGACCAGGACCCTAACCCCCCTAAACCCTGGCCAGGATCCAACTGGACCACCTTGCGTTGGTTTCATCTCAATTGGTGCAGGGGTGTTTGAATGCAAACAAACCAAATCCATAAATTGGAGGTCCCAGAACAGGCTCTCCAGATCAACGCTCTGGCCAGCGTACACCAACGGAAGGTCTGATTGAGACCTACATCCCCTAGTATGTCTTCAGGGATCCAATGTTAAAAGTCATCCAAATCCATCCAGTAAAAGGCTCAGAACAGTCTCTATGGGCCAAATTTCTGGCCAATGTACACCAAAGGGAGGTCCGACTGGGTCCCCAAACCCGTTAAAAACTGTCCAGGATCCAACTGGACAACCTTGAGTTGGTTTCATCTAAATTGGTGCAGGGGTGTCGAAATTATTCGCCTACAAACAAACATGCAAACAAATAAACTTCTATATATATTTTTTTATATATATATATACAGTCAAGTCCATAAATATTGGGACATCGACACAAATCTCATATTTTGGGCTCTATACACCACCACAATGGATTTGAAATGAAACTAACAAGATGTGTTTTAACTGTAGACTTTCAGCTTTAATTTAAGGGTATTTACATCCAAATCAGGTGAACGGTGTAGGAATTACAACGGTTTCTATATGTGCCTCCCACTTTTTAAGGGACCAAAAGTAATGGGACAATCGACTCAAAAGCTATTTCATGGACATGTGTCATCATTAATTAAGCAGGTAAAAGGTCTGGAGTTGATTCTAGGTGTGATATTTGCATTTGGAATCTGTTGCTGTCGACTCTCAATATGAGATCCAAAGAGATGTCACTATCAGTGAAGCAAGACATCATTAGGCTGAAAAATCAAAACAAATCCATCAGAGAGATAGCAAAAACATTAGGTGTGGCCAAATCAACTGTTTGGAACATTCTTAAAAAGAAAGAACGCACCGGAGAGCTAAGCAACACCAAAAGACCCGGAAGACCACGGAAAATAACTGTGGTGGATGACAGAATAATTTTTTCCCTGATGAAGAAAAACCCCTTCACAACAGTTGGCCAAATCAAGAACACTCTCCAGGAGGTAGGTGTATATGTGTCAAGAGTGAATATAGATGGTTCACCACAAGATGTAAACCATTTGTGAGCCACAAAAACAGGAAGACCAGATTAGAGTTTGGCAAACAACATCTAAAAAAGCCATTACAGTTCTGAAACAATATCCTATGGACAGATGAGACAAAGATCAACTTGTACCAGAGTGATGGGAAGAGAAGAGTATGGAGAAGGAAAGGGACTGCTCATGATCCAAAACATACCACCTCATCAGTGAAGCATGGTGGTGGTAGTGTCATGGCATGGGCATGTATGGCTGCCAATGGAACTGGTTCCCTTGTATTTATTGATGATGTGACTGCTGACAAAAGCAGAAGGATGAATTCTGAAGTGTTTCGGGCAATATTATCTGCTCATATTCAGTCAAATGCTTCAGAACTCATTGGACGGCGCTTCACAGTGCAGATGGACAATGACCCGAAGCATACTGTAAAAGCAACCAAAGATTTTTTAAGGCTAACAAGTGGAATTGTTACGGCTCGCAGGTATATTCCACAATATTAATGCACAGAAACAGTAATGATGGTAAACTTAAACATTTATTGTGAATACAGGCAGGGGAGATTCTCAGTGGCTGAAGGGCCAGGCAAGGTATGAAACAAAATGTCCAGGAATGATAATCAAAACAAAAGTCTTTTAAACTTGCCAGGCTCCAGAGATGCAGAGTGAAGTCCAGGTAATTATAAATAGCAAAATCCAGGGCTGTAACACAGAGTTCCAGAGCTGAAACACATGCAGATATCTAGAGCTGTAACACAAACAATGAACCAACAGGGAATGATTGCCACGGGTCAGTCTTTATGGTCTGATGATCAGCAAAACACTAAACAGCTGAGTGAAGACACACAATCCACATAGCGGCCACTAGTGGGTAAAACTCAGAACTGCACCTGTAGTGCAGAAAAGCATCAGGCCATAACAGGAATCTTATGCAGTGGCCATGTCAATCACCTGACCTGAATCCAATTGAGCATGCATTTTACTTGATGAAGACAAAACTGAAGGGAAAATGCCCCAAGAACAAGCAGGAACTGAAGACATTTGCAATAGAGGCTTGGCAGAGCATCACCAGGGATGAAACCCAGCATCTGGTGATGTCTATGCATTCCAGATTTCAGGCTGTATTTGACTGCAAAGGATTTGCAACAAAGTATTAAAAAGTGAAAGTTTGATGTATGATTGTTTAGTTTGTCCCATTACTTTTGGTCCCTTAAAAAGTGGGAGGCACATATAGAAACAGTTGTAATTCCTACACTGTTCACCTGATTTGGATGTAAATTCCCTCAAATTAAAGCTGAAAGTCTGCAGTTAAAGCACATCTTATTAGTTTCATTTCAAATCCACTGTGGTGGTGTATAGAGCCCAAAATATGAGAATTGTGTAGATGTCCCAGTATTTCTGGACATGACTGAATATATATATATATATATATATATATATATATATATATATATATATATATATATATATATATATACATATATATATATATATATATAAATAAAATATTCAAATATTTTATATTTTTCAACACTTGATTATTGTGGAAGGGTAATTCAGTGAAAGCTATATTTAAAAAGGCAGTTTTTGAGGGTCAGCATTCAGCTGCACACCCCAAAAAAATGCTATATATTCTAATCTTTTCTATTTTTCAATATTTGTCCATTTTGGAAGGGTCATTCAGTGAAATCTATATTTACAAAATAGTGTTTATAAGGGTCAGTATGCAGCTGCACATCGCAAGAAAAAAGCTATAAATTATTTTATTCTAATATTTTCTATTTTTCCATTTTAGAAGGGCCATTCATTGAAATCTATATTTAAAAAAGGGAAGTTTTGTGTGAGGGGTTTTTCTGGGCATTTTTGATATATGGTGACCGCATGTAGAACATTGCAGTTGCTACAAAAAAATGTCATCTGCCATGCCACCAACTGAAGCAAGCCCATTGGATAAATGAAACAACAACATAAATTTAGTGAGAGGTGCACGAGATAAAACTGTTAAAATGCTATGCACATACTAAATTTGAAACTATTTATAGCGGGTATTATAGAGAGTGAAGAGACAGTAACAATCCAATGTCATTAGATGGACAGAGGCATCAGTAGATATTTAGACAAGTAGATACCCAACTGTGAAGAGCTACCTAATTTGTATATAAATAAATATGGATGCTGAAAGATGAAGGTGGCCTGCACCCATACTACAAAAGTTTAAAGATTAGGCACACAATACATTGCCAGAGTATTCATCGGTTGCCAAGAGCATGGCTTTCAGTATCTTATTTTACATATATGCTCTGTGCCATAATGCTGCCCTTCTGAATCAAACCAGGAGACTCGTATATATTTATGGGGGGAGGGAAGGAAGAAAATTCATTGCCTCGGGCTCGGGGGTGGCTTTGTCCAACCCCAGGGTAAAAGTGACTGCCCGAGACTTACTGCAGAGGCTGTTCTCTTAAAGGGAACCTGGGAACCCTGGCATCAGAGTGATGCCCTAGCATTACTCTGATACCAGTGCATCTGGGATGCTTCACACTGCTGCTGCATCCCGGCTAGTCAGTCGGGCAGTCGGGACACACGGCTGTAATTGAATTATTGCTGCCTCCTGAGTGGACATGGAAGGCATGGTCTTGGCCCCATTTCTCCTACCTCCATGCTTCCGCTTCCTGCTCATAAGCTTTTACTACGTTGAGTCCTGAAAGTATCTGAGTACCTGTGAGTGCGTCCAACTCTATGAGAAAGGTAGCTGTTATAGCTAAAGACCTCTCCTGCTGGTTCTAAGATCTTATGACAGTTACTAGGAAGCTGTAACATCGTAAATCATTATATCCTGGGACCAGTGGTGAAATAGCAATCTGACCTTCCATTGTTTTCGTTTTGCTATTAGTTGTTAGCTGACTTGCATTGCTCTCTCCGCCACCAATTTTGTTTAAATAAAAACAAATTTACATTGGTGTCAGTGTGGTTATTTATTTATTCAATTACAGTAATAGTAAGTCTGAACATGCAAAGGAGGTTAGGGTGCAATGAAAAGGAAATATCAACAATATGCAGTTCACTGTTGGAAACTGGGACTGTTGTGAAGGGATCATTAGAAAAATAAACTGGAAATTAATGTTAATGCTATAAATAGCAATATAGGAGTGACTATAATTCAAATATAGATGTATATATATATATATATATATATATATATATACATATGCATATAATCTAGTGGGCCCTCACATTGTAGAAAAAGAAAATCTAAATACACTTGTGACGTGGGCACACTTCAGATGATGTACACACAAACGTCCACAGATGAAGCAGAGGAAACCCCTTCTTAAACAGAGTGTCACATAATAGTGAAACTGGAGGGTTGCTTGCTCTACTCAGCAGAGAGGTGCGGAGTCTTACGTCTTCGCCACGAACCTCCGCAAGAAGTTAGGTGTGGGAGGCATGCAGGTCACGGTCCTCTAAGAGAGTAAACAGCTAAGCAGAAGATGGTAAGGATGGTCAGGCAATCCTGGTCAAACCATGCGGCCAGAAAATAAGCACCAGGAGGATCCAAAAGAGGTCAGACAAGCCGGGTCAGAACCGAGGAGACAATAGATACCGAAGAAGGATCCCGAAGAAAAGTCAGGTAGTCAAAGTCAAACACTGGAGACGGATAATCAAGCCAGGAGGGAGAAACCAGAACAGGTCAGGAGGAAGCCGAGGTCATACACAGGAAGCAACAAGAAGCTGGTAAACAATACTACCAAAAGCTGGAGCATGGGGACCCAATACTCTGGCACCCTAATGGTGCCAGAGCAGTCTTTAAATAGAGGAGAAGCCGACATAATTACCGGCAGCGGTGACATGAACCACTGCCGCCACACCCAGGAATAGTGTCCCGTTGCCTAGCAAAGGAACGCGTATGCATCACAGAGCCCACCCGGCGGCCGGAGCTGCAGCATCTGGTTGCCGAGCAACCAGATGTGACTGCGTCATTGGAGACAGGCACCCGTCCCTGTGAAGAAGTGAAAGCACAGGGACGGCGCCTGACACAGAGGACCCAAACATATCTGGATGTCCTATGTAACAAATAAGAATCATGCTGGACCATATAGTGGATTTTACAGATTTTTTAGAAAAAAATGTTAATCTTTTATTAAAAATATAAAAAAGAAGTGAATGCATTAGTAATAAACAATGTGATTAAAGTGAGATTTTAGTATTGCATATACCTAGTAAGGTATTAATAATGAAGGTGCAAATGATTTTATTTTTATTTGTTACAAATGGGGCAGTCACCTAACATTGTAAACGGCCAATACATAGACAATCAATACATACACAATAAGGTAGTAATAATCATGTTCCAAAAAACCAAAACAGTTTCTAATGGGCTTATGGCAGTACACCAGAAATACACAATGTTAATGTAACTTTACTGTATTCATGTATAATATGATGTAGGGGGTCATTTACTAATTGTAAGCAGTGCTACTTTCAAAAACATGACATACTGGCATACTTTATGCTATACGCGCATATATGTTTAGGGTATATTTTGATGTATACTGCTGGTGCAAAACTGCACACGTCTTGT